>NC_064622.1:488004479-488304479 GCF_023898315.1 Schistocerca nitens
AAGTGCAGTCTTTCAGTATGCAGCTACGATACGACAATAATAAACTTCCTTTGCGACTGTAGTAGCCGAGTTGCCATCGGTTTCTATCTTGGAGTGGTATTTATTGTGTATTAACTTGAGACTGAACTTCATATTGGAGCTGTAAATTTGGTGGCTGAGATTTTACTATTGTAATATGCACTTAGTAGACCTACATAATACTTTTCATTTCTTATATCACATTTAATCCTAATTATACGGTACGATGATGACATTAGCAGAAACAAGTTCCACGACATGTGCGGTATATAAAAAGCTGTTAAGCTTTCTAGGCGGAAATATTCGTAAAGTTCACAATGACCGCGGATTCATATCAGGAGTTTATTTACTTTACCAACAATTTCGTTATCGTAGACGAACTGCAGGCTGTAACTTACAGACTTTTACACATGTTTTTTAGTCAACTTAATGACCACCTACTGATGAAGTGTGTACAACCTTGTGTACAAGTGGATACAAGCTGTAAACACTTTAGCTGTTTGCATTGTAGGTGTATTATTAATTAGTTATCAACATAATAAGAACACAGGCTGCTAGATACCTCCTCAGACGCTACTATATTAAAAAACGTATGTGAGTAGCAACAACAGTAACATGTATCGATAGACGACCTCGACCTCCACATGCAACCAAGCGTAATCATTAAGCGTCTATACGACAGTTGTGAACTGTGTCACAAATACGTCAGTGCTGATCAGTGAAACACACACAAATGTTGCAGGCGGAATTGTTTACTAATTAAGAAAAAGTTGAATATGAATTTGGCAGAGACAGGTTGTGATACTGCAAATTGAACAAAAAGAAAGTCATTGCGTTGCTTAGAAGTAGCAGTCCAGGGACTTAGATTTTTCGCCCTTGGTTGGAAAAAACAACATTTAGCTAGGACAAGAGCAAAATTCTAAGCGTAAAGATAGAAATTAAGAGATACAATCAAAAACTGAAACAGAAAAAGACGTTACGGTTTTCCTCACGACATTGGTTTAATACCTTATTCATAGCACAGGAAATCTTCAAAGGAAAAATATCTGACTTAGGTGATTCGTACCTCCATTCACTGCATAAGATTTGGAGATGACGATTTGAGGCTCATGCAGAATGCATTAAAGATATTTATAACAATTTTCAGAAATTGATTGTTCTTAAAGATAACGCTACTGGTACTAAAACCTAAACTATATTGGTCGTCTAAGCACATAAAATAGTAATAGGCCTACCCGCCGGCCGCGGTGGCCGTGCGGTTCTAGGCGCTCCAGTCCGGAGCCGCGCTGCTGCTACGGTCGCAGGTTCGAATCCTGCCTCGGGCATGGGTGTGTGTGATGTCCTTAGGTTGGTTAAGTTTAAGTAGTTCTAAGTTCTAGGGGACTGATGACAACAGCAGTTGAGTCCCATAGTGCTCAGAGCCATTTGAACCATTTTTGAGCCTACCCGACATGAAAACTGTCAGTTATGAAAACCTTGCCGGTAGGTGGAAAACTTCCGTCAATTAGTCACTTTAATTACCAGAGGCGACTGGTGCTTGACGGTGATGAGAAACAGAATCACAGCAACACAGTTTGTTTATACTGAAACAAGACAACTAGAACGAAAATAGTAATTTAGTTCAAATATCTCTAAGAACTATGGGACTTAACATGTAAGGTCATCAGTCCCCTATTTAGAACTACTGAAACCTAACTAACCTAAGGACATCACACATATCCATGCGCGAGGCAGGATTCGAACCGGCGACCGTAGCAGCAGCGCGGTTCCAGGCTGAAGCGCCTAGAACCGCTCGGCCACCACGGCCGGCTTAGGGGGGGGGGGGGGCTGACTTCTGTGCATTGTCAGGACACTGGGAAAATACCGTGAATCTACGAAGAAGACTGATTAGAAATGACATTTGCAATTTGCATCCCATCTCAGAATATTGCTGAAGTGGTGTGAGATATAACAGGATTAACAGCTGATGCTGGACGTACTCAAAAGAGAGCAGCACGAATGATCACAAGCTTGTATGACACATCACAGAGCGCCACGGAAATGTTGAAAAACTTGAATTGGCATGCGCTTGAAGACAGACAAAAATTATTCTGCGAAACTTTAGTTACATAATTTCGAGAGACCAATTTTTAAGAAGAATCTAGAGCAGAGATCGTCAATCTTTTCAGTTCAAGAACCAGTACGGACATTGTGGAGTTCGCATCTCGGGTCAAATAGTCTAATGCACACCCCGGCAAGAGAAGTGACACAGTTAAAAAAAAGCAGTTCTTGAGAAGACTTGTCTTATAAAGAATTAATACTATAAAACGTATATTGAAGTAATATACTTTCCTTCAAATTTCAAGTAAGTATTTTTGGCAGTAAATTCCTTTATATTTTTCGTGAAAGTTGGAGCATTTCACACGTACTTTTCAGTGACAAACTAAAACTTACGAGTTTTCGGCTTGTCATTTTTCTTCCCGGGTCGCTTAAGTACCGATCTTATTATTGTTTGGAAAGCTACAGAAATAAGTACGTTATGCGCCCCCAATACACTAGCTTTAGTAAAGGCCACTTTTCGGAACACTTCGTGTCGAAAGTTCTGTGTTTGAGATTTCTGCCACCCTCAGCTGACACCAAAGTTGTGACTCTGTAATTTCCTGACGAACTATTGTCCTGTTCTTTGTGTGAGCGGATGATTAACTGATTAATAACAATAACCGTACTCATACTTCAACGCATTATCTAACATCAGACACGGTCGCAAATGTTTGCTAAATGTTTTGATTGTAATTTTTCTTCTGCTCATTGCCAGATTTTTAAAACAGTCTCAGTTTAATTTCATATTCCTTGCTACAAATCTGTACCTCATTTGGAAATGACAGTCTCTATGATGGGCTTTCACGAATCCACGTTACTTCTCTGTCACAATTTATGCCACGGTAGCTGATCGGTACCAGTCGCTCACACCCGTCAGTTTTCAGCCCTGGAAGACAAACAATGGAACATTTCCCCTCTGGCACCCTCTAACTCGGCAGTGGACGAGCTATAGTTCTTTGCACAGTATACATATGTGGATATAGAAGAAAAGAAATTTTCAGACTTGTAACATTGTGCCTGAGCGTTAACAACCGAAATCAGTTATTAAATACTGTACATATAACCGGTCGTCATCTTAAGATTACGATTACTTACATGTTTTTCATTTCATTTCAGCCACACCAGGTGTCATTTTCTTTGTCCCCTCTTCAATTATTTGTTTTGTAGCCCCATGCTATCTGTTTTTATCATGAAGTTGCAATCATTTTATTAATACCTGTGTTGCACATGCGTATGCAGGGCTACCCACTAACCATGAAAATATCGGACGGAAACTGTAATGCTGTTTTTGACACATTCCCATGTGAAAGAGTGAGAACGGTATTCGAAGTGTAATTTATGCTACGTATCAGCCCGGTATTCACCTAGCCGGATGTGAGAAACCGCCTAAAAACCACATCCAGGCTGCTCAGCACACTGGCCCTCGTTGTTAATCCGCCGAATGGATTTCAACTGCGGCCGGCATGGCTCCCTGAATCATGGAAGCTGCGCAGTAACGCACGCGGCTATCCGTATGGATCAAACTGCTTACGATACTGCCGAAATGTAAACTAAAATTCGGAGAAATGGAACCTGAACCTATGCAGCAAACGCGGCTGGACGCATACTTCTGTATACGGAACAAAACAGAAATGTTTTCATCCATAATTCGAGTATTGAGGAACTAAAGAAAAATAAATAAATAAATAAAAATAAAATAAAATCCATCGTTCGAATCCTGCGATAGTACACTAGTAACTCGCTCTTACATAAGATATCGACAGTATCTTCTTTTATAAACATAATAAAATAACCTCTTGCAACCGATTGCTGCGAGCTTCTCTAGAATAAATCCTAGCTGCGCTACTATCGGGAACGGTTTCCGTCTCGGCTGCGAGTTATGGTGGCTCGTGTTCTAACTGCAACGTTTATTTCCTTAATTATGGCGCACAGAAAAACGAAAAGGAAAACATCAACGTTAATTCGAGTACTACAAGTTAAATGAACTGACAGCGCTGTAAACCGTTTCGACAAGAAAGTTAATTTTGTCGGTTAGCCGCGGGTGAGGCGTGGTACGGGGCGGGGGTGGAGGGGAAACAGACAATGAGGGTGCCAGGCAGAGATAACATCTGTGTCACTTAGGCGGCTGTCGCCCCTCGCGGCGCCAAAACACGCCCACAGCCAGCAGCGGCGCTTGCCAAACGAAGCGTTAAACGTCGGGCCAATGGGGCGCCGCCCGATGGGCGGGGCCAGAGGGTGGTGGGGGGCGGCCGCCGGACCAATAGCGCGCGGCGCACCCCTTCCCGCTCCGTCGGCCCTTATCTGTCACTTCGGGAGCAGAGATCCTGCATTACAAGGCTGCTCTCTGGAACAACCCGCGTCCGTCATCGCTGCCGCTGCTGGAATCTGACAGTCGGTGTGTCATCTCTTTGGCCCGACCTCCGAGACTGATAGCTGCGGCAACAAAGGGACTCACTGTTTCTCCGGCGGAGGGGTCGGGTACCGATGTAGCTTTCCGCCAGCGGTCGGGGGTTTGGGAGACGTAGTGGCGAAGCCGTCCGACCCGAGGGACGAGGGTTCGGCGCCCGGCCGGCACCCGGCGGCGGATGAGGCGGCGCGGGCGATGACGCTCAAGAGGGACGCCAGCGAGCTGAGCAGCCGCGCCAGGGCCTTCTCCGTCGAGGCACTCATCGGCGACAAGAGGACCGCAGGTCAGTCCCACACAGGCTGCATATTCACTTCGTTCCGCCCAAATATCGTCATTTGGAAGAAGCAAAACATGAGTAGCTCGAATAGCTTAGGGCAGCAAAGAAATTATTACTTCGTCAGGCTCAATACGATTCGAGTTATTACATTTACTCATATGTGTTAGTCTGCAGTATGTACTATATTTTGAGTATCCTGAAATGCGTCTTGCAATAACAGAAAATCTTGCGTCAAATACTATGGAATATCGAATTAAACAACATATGAACAGCATACGGGAACGGATAATAACAGTCAAAAAATAAATAATAATAATAATAATAGTAATAATAATAATTACTGCTTCGTTATATTTCGGGCGTACAGGTGCATAAATTCCGTTTATTCTTGTAATATATTCGCCGTGCTTCGTACAACCATCTTTAAAGTGAGAAAGAAGACTGTCTTCCGGCCCACTCTGAAGATGACTGCGGTATACCGCAGGTACATTAGAAGAAGAAACAGAATTTATGCCGCTGCAAGGCCGAAATGTAACGGAGCAGTCATTGCGCCGGGAAAACGTGAAGACACCCAATAGTAATAATAATAATAGTAATTTTAATTAATAATAATAATAATAACTCCTTGAAAATGTGGCATATCCCTGCAACTAAATAAAAGGTTATTAACTTTTACTCTATACACATTTCGCTTATTTTTATTTTGAATTCATCCTCATTGGCCTATAATAACTTAGAGGTTTGCTGTACCAATGTATTAATTGCACTAAACATGTTCAGACACACTATATTACAGGTTTTTTGCTGTAAGTTATCCTTACTGTACGGTAAGAAATAACATTTTGTAGCGGAAGTTTCGTAATGTTAATTACTGTTCTGTTCTAAAGCAAGATTCCGAAAAATCGAAACTAGAACCAAACAGTAATTTCACCTTACATATCAGATAAGTTTAGGTCTAGATCTTTATATGGATCTTAAACGTAGGGCAGAAGCATAAAAGTACCAATGGCTGGAGATTTTTTGGTTCAGTAATTATAACAATAATTGCCAAAGCCTAGAATTTGACACAAACGTTATTCAGAGATTGATAAGAGAAAAACAGAAGCATTACCGAGATGTTACGATGAATGATTTCCTTGCACACGCCGCAGAAACATATTTGTTAACAAAAAATGCGAGAATAAGGAAAAAAGACTATAATATCGTAAATATCTGAGACAACATTTACTGTATTATATGCATAAAATAAAAGTTTATTACAGGTCACTGCACGTAAGTAAATAAAAACAAGCGAAACACGAATGGCTTAAAAACGAACAACCTTTTATCTAGTTACGGATACGGATAGCATCTCCAAGTAGATAACAGTAATAGTAAAATAGAAGTACCTCAGGAACGACAGAAAACATAAAAATGACAATATCAGTTTACGTTTTATGTCCGACCGTCGATGGTAGCTTTCCGAAATTAAGTGTAGAAATGAATGAAATTATGGACTTATTTAAACCGTGTTCAAACTCCTTGCTGGAGGGATAAAAATGTGTTGATATAAGTCATACTTATACAACACAATTAGCTGTTTATGATGATATCTTATCCGTTGTGGATGAACTCAAATGCAGACTAATCAGCAGAACAAGTATTTCATCTCTTCTTTTATTTACTTATTCATTTATTTATTTTTTGTCCCAAAAATGCTTCTCTGCAGTGTTTTATCCTCTGTGGACGCTGTTTGATCCATGATCCTTCATTAATAGATACCGTATCATATTGAGGCACTATAATTTCATCACCTTCATTCTTGTTGTGGCTAGGAAGAAGTGTTTGAGACACGAAACAAACTCAGATAACTGTATTTTGCAAAGGCGACCCTCCACCAATATGGCTTCAGTGCTATCCACTTTTGTAGACCGTTAATATAGACAGATATTTACGGTTAGTTAGGATTAGATGAACTCAGTGGTGTCTGATTAAACGTAAAAAGCATAAAAAATGACTGTGTAGACCACTTTTGGGTTGTGATGATACTATATAAATCTGCTTGTATTCTGTGGAACAGCGGCGTCTAGGTACCTTTCAAACTTAGGATAATATATCATTAAATGAATATCTATTTAGCAAGAATATAGTGAAAGTCGTGGGATTATTACGCAGTTGTAGAGCGCTACTAATCGACGAGATGGGGAATAGGACACTGACAGTGAATGAGTAATATAACAGTTTACAATTACGGTGTGTGTTTCTGTTGGAATGCTTATTCTTGGAACCACTGTGAGTTGTCGCTTAGCTGTACGAATTTATTCGTAGCCGGTAGGCAGTGTGATAACATCGGCGTAACTCTTGGACAATTTCTCACTTACACGGAATACGTATAATTCTTTCTCTCACGCATCGCATGCTGTGGACCCCTACGAAGGCGAGCACTTGGGGGATGTTGAAAGACACTCGGTAATCTCACGTAAGAATAGAATTTCAGAATAAATTTCAATCATCAATTGGACGGCTATTTTTATTTCGCTTTAGTGCTTTCGCCAGACTAATTTGTCATTATCAAAACCGTAGTGTTGGTTTATCAAAAGTCAGTGTCTTCTTCACAGGTGCATAATGCCATAATATGTCCAAAGCGTACATAGCGAGTGCGATTATTGTAAACACAGATAGACAGATTGATAATCAACAGTAAAAGAATCATCTCTATGTACATGCACGTTGTTATTCTGGAATATATACTACGGTTGCTGAAAAATAATAGCTAATAATAGCTGTGAAAAGCGCTTGCCAGAGCCTTTCCAAGTTACACTTAAAATGCTGGCAAATTACACTCTCATGTAATTAACTGATCAGAGGCTATTTTCAGAAAAGCTGCTGCTTTTCGAATTGTGTAGGGTATCCGGGAAGTAGGGACGAATATTGAAGTGCTACAGTACATACAAAATTTATTGAAATGTAACGATGTTTTTACAGATGTATTAAGTAACTTCTCCCATTTATGTATGAAAAATTGTATCCTCCATGTGATCTCACAACGCCGCGCGGCAACGAGCAATGCAATCAATGAAGTTCTCGTTAACACGTTCACAAACATCTGACGGAAACCATTAACAACCGTTTTAATTTCATCTTTCAGTTGGTGTATTGTTCGTGGTTTGTTGTCGTACACTTCTGATTTCACAAATCTCGACAAAAAAAGTCACGAGGGGTAAGATTGCATGGTGTGGGAGGCCATTCCTGGTTGGCACGCGAAGAGACAATTTTTTGGAGGTAACTTTTTATTCAGCAGAGCAATCGTTTTACGGGATGTATGACACGTCGCACCATCTTGTTTAAACAAAAAAAATCGTCATTTTCACCAATAAGAAGAAAAAGACAGAAAGCATGTTTCGGCAACGATCGCCGTTCGCAGTGACGGCAGCTCCCTCATCATTTGTGTGTGAGCCGATCACTTCTCGTACCCAGAACCCAAACCACACAGTACGCATTTTCAGATATTTTGAAAGGATTTTATGCAGGTGATAAATTCACTTGTTGAACTCGTCGGCGAACCGATTTTCTGGGGCTTATGGTCACGTTGTCACGCACGACAACAATGTTTTCTTCTCTTCGAACGGAACGCCGTCGCCCTGTTTTTTTCAAAGTTTGAAACAGAACCCTTGGTCTCAAACTTCCGAACCAACTTCCGAACTCATGATCCGGTTGGATCAGCATTTCGTCCGAGTGTCACACGCATTTCACGAACGGTTACCGTGGGACTTTCACTGTTTTTGTAATAACTTTTTATGCCTTCGTACATTGCTCGGTTGTCATTTGCTCCATCGCGAAAATAAACATCAAACAACAATACTCAACACTCAAAAGCTATCAGGCTACCAATGGGAAGGATCGCAGATAACAAATATGAAAAAACGACGGCTGCCAACCATCATATGACAACATGGCTCAAAATTCAAATTCGTCCTTATTTCCCGGACACCTGTTAGTAGTCAGCTGCCGCTCGTAATTGCATTGTCTGACTGCAGATGATGGATGACATTTAATACTGTCCATAGTATCGTTGGAGATTAATTACTCTTTTTCGCTGAATGCCAAAGACAATTTGATAACCAACAATCCAATTTTTTAGTTAATTTACAAGGCAAATGTTTAGTAAGATATGCTTTTAATTAACGTTAAAATTTTAAATGCAATTTCTTGAATTAAGAATGTATTGTAAAAAATGTTTTGTATCGGAATAAAATATTTCCCGTTCGTGACATTGTCAAGGCTGCCAGACCATATGCGAATTACTATTAAATCCTGTGTAAAACAGGTCTTTACTAACTGGACTGGTATGTAAAGAATTTATGTGGAGCAGTTTCAAGATCCTTTCAAGCTGTCGCTGTATAACCTATCGTCAGAAACTATGTACTATACTCTATTCCTTATTTTCGATAGTAAATATTGTCCTAGCTTCGGTTTTCCAGAAAAAATATTTCATGACACAGGAGGAAGCGTGGAATTTTGTGGCCTTCCACGCTATATTACACTGTGTTTTTCAGAAAGTGGCAGTGGTTCACCATTTGGTGAGAGAACTTGAATTTCTTGCACAAGTAGCAAAATGGTGCACATTTATGCTGTGTTGAGATCCATTATGCTTCACACACATTGAATAAAATTTTTACAACCTGTGATCGTTTAACAGATTTTATTGCAGCAATGTGATTACGTTTTCTTTAGTGTTGATCTTTCATAACCGTATTCAAATATTTTAATATGTTATTCTACAGGTAAAACTAAAGAAAAATGTTCATATAAACATACGTCCGCAAATGTTTACTTACGGAGTTACGCCTAATAAAAGATTTTGCCTGAAATTTAGCAACTTCGCTAATATGAAGCCATCGAAGAACTGTACGAGGTTAAGTAAAGCACGATTTTCATTTATTTTGTTGTTATTAGTCTGTTGAATCTAATAAAACATGTACCAGGCGTGTATCTGCAGTACTTTTCCGGAACATCCTGTGGAGCAAAGACGTAATTTCGTAAAATTTTTAATGTATTTACTACTTGGCTCAGTTTGTTTTTTAAATTTCAGACAATTGCACAAAGTTTTCAACAGAAGTTGCAGAGAATTTAATTTTGGAAAACTGATAGCAATAACGTTAACTGAAACTGTATGAATGTGTCAGATAATTTGCTTATATTAATATCATAGCACACGTGAATTCATATTAAATCGGAAAAAAACAAAGCTCAGTGTTGGGGAAGTTGTACAGTGCACATAAAGTTTCACAATACATTCACAATAAATGTTCAAAACTATTTTCACCAAGTTCAATACATTAAGCTGAACGTGTATGAACAGATTTTGTTGCTCCTTGCTTTTTTTGTTGCTTGCTTCTCTGGATGTTTAGGAAAACTACTGCAGATACACGTCGGAGACATGTTTTACTAGATTCACCAGACCAATAACAACAAAATAAATGGAAATGATGCTTTACTTCAACCTCGTACAGTTTTGCGATTGCTTCGTATTAGCGAAGTTGCTAAATTTCAGACAAATTCTTTTATTAGTCCTAACTCCGTAACTAAACATTTGGGGATCTACGTTTATATCAACTTTTTTCTTTATTTTTACTTGTAGAATAACGTTAAAATATTTGCATATCTTCGTGAATCCCCCTGTATAATTCAGTTTCGGACTGGTTTCCGGTAATGTTTTTAATCCTCACTGAAAGATGTTTGAATATTTCCAAACCATCGTCAGTGCGTGGGCGAATGACGTGATAATAGTAATATATTGAAAATATTGTAAGTTTTGTTACCAAACGAAATCCACGATGTGAATAAAAGCATAGAAAAATGTATTTGAATGCTGCCGAACTGGAACAAAATGACCCTTTTTTAAAATATGCGTAGAGACCATTCCAAACAAATGCTATCGGGCTACGCACTCACAGTTACTTTATGGTATACATCTGTATTCGACCATAAAAATATAGCAGCGTTTTATTTGCGTTCGAAACGTTTCACAGAATTTAGTCTTTATCTCTGGCTAATTTCTGTTAATTCTTAGAGTAATTTTAAGTCTCTAAAACTTGTCGTCCCAAAGTAAATGGATAAAACAGTCTGTAATGACTTACGGTTCGAAACACGCCTAGGTTCACAGACTTTGGAACCCCATACCCAAGAAAAATCTGTAAGCTGAATTTTATCTTTTGGGTTGGGAAGTGGAACTGTAGCATACTGAAAAGTACGGACACAGCCTGAATGCATATATGAAGAAATCCAGCTGGTTACTTGTGGAGACGCTAGTAGCCTTTTGTATTTGTCGCCAATGCTCGACATAATTTAGTGTTTCGCTGCCGATATAACAATTAAAACACAACTGAAACAATAACTGCTCTGCTGAGCTATGAAGTTAAACATAATCTGCTGTTCATTTTGAACTGCCTGATTTCAGTTGTGTGTGTATGGTAACTCGTTACCTTGCAATTACATTATAAATAAACGCTTTAATAGCCGTTAGTTTCTCATCTAAATCCACATGTCATCACTTTTCACCACAGAACAGCATTGTGTCTAGTTAAAGCTGATATAAACTAGCGTCCTCTGAAAACACTTGTCGATAAGTTTACTTGCGAATGTACTGCTCCATTGTCGGAGAACACTTTGAACTGGAAACCTAGAGTGTAAACATTTATTCGGATTCTTGAAATTCTAAAAATAGTCTGATTATTATGATGCTCTGAACACCATTTTTTAAAATGTAAAAGTATGTGTAATGCATCTGGTGTTTGACACTCGTAAACTGCTTTATAAGGACTGAGAAACAGAATTCACTGCATGCAATAACAAATAGTAATTATTTTTATCCGTGGCCCTTTTCAAGGGTTAGTCTTTCATATGGAAGTCATGTGTCTAGCTATAGTATCTTAACCCCATTACTCCACACAGTCACACAGCCACTTGCGGTGAATTTAAGCAACATGTTTTAATTTACTTATATGCGTGACGTTTAAAGTCATGTTTTACGTCTGTTCAACAGATTAAATAAGAATGATAGCAGGTAGGACATAAAATAATTTTGTGCTGTTAATACGAACATTTCAATAGAAATATTTCCCCAAGGAGGAAAAATTCATTCCACTAATGTTACGTCATCGACGATTACTTACGAAGACTTTTTCCAGACTAGCTGGAAGAGCTTCAGCGCCATCACGTTATTGCTAACCACAGACATTATCTGGACGTGCTGTATGTATTATCTAATTTTCTAATATCTTTAAATAGCATTGCCCTCTGTGACACGTAATCATTCGCATTATTTTTTTACTCCTTCGTTTGGAGAAACATAGGTCTTCAAGTTTTTGCATCTCGCAAACTAACCCGTCTGTTAACTGCCACTGTTTAGTGCGGTTTTGGTACACTTAGCTAATCCCAGAAAATCCTGTTTTTTGTCATCTTTATGATGCATATATTTTTTAAGAAATGAAACCACACATTAATTTTTTGCCCCCAAGGATTTAACTTTCATCATCCCTGGAGAGTAAAATATCGCATTTGTTTTTTTTATTCGACATTAACCATGAACGACTAAGGAACATTTGTTTTCCCGAGGAGTGGTAATTGCTCTAGACTGCGCCATTAAAATGATATTATCTAGAGTACAGTAAAGGTTGTTATTGTATATTACGGAAATTGAAAGTCACTAAAATTACAGTAAAGTCGACAGAGTGCGAGAAATATATGTTCTCTAATCCTCAAGTAATTTTCATTTTTGTCTTGTTCAGATATTTTTCTTGCAGTTAAAAAATAGCGGACTCAGAGCGAGAATATGTGTAGATCTTTACATTGCTAACATGCACGGAGAAAAAGCGGTTTTCTTAACATGATTCGCACTACTTCTGGGTAGCATTTGCGAAGAGTTTTCAATCAGACGGATTTTCGTGAGATAACTCACATTAGACAGAAGGAGAATCAATTATTTCTTACTTTTAAATGTGCGCCTGAAAAATGGAAACAGAATGAGAAAAATTAAAACTTTTTTAAAGGACATCATATTCGCCGTTGACTCTAGAAATTATTTACTTCAAAATGACATTTCGGCGTTTGGGTCATTGCAAAGTGATATTGCAAAAGATTTTGCTTCAGTACATGTCAGACTTTAAATCCTCCGTCATGTACACATGTCATCATAAAAAATAGGTCTTTTCAGTGTAGAAATACAGTAACATCAGACGTGAAGCTCAGATCTTATGTTACAAACGCCGAAATTGGAATAGCGAAATATATAATTTCTACAGTCAACGGCGAATATGATGTCCTTTAAAAAACTCTACACGACTGTGAACCCCGACCATTATTAGTTAAAAATGAAGTCGTTTAGCGTTTCAAAGTATTCTTTTCCTCTTGACTGTGATGCTTGCACGCAAAACTAGAAAAGCACAGATACTGTGGCACATGAAACTATGATGTGTGGTGTTCATTTTCCTTTTTTTCTTAAATGCTGCTAGTGCTGATATTACTTTAGGGCTGTAGGAAACTTTCGCTATGGCACCGGGTAGCCTCAAGTAACCGCCAGCCGGCGCAGTCTGAACAAGTGAACCTCCACAACATAGACCGGGTCGTGGTGGGAACGATGGCAATGTTATTTCGTAGCAGAAAAACTTGACGATAACTTCATAAACGCTATAGACGCGCTCCTTAATAGAATTATTGCCTACACTAATATAACTTTAGATTGCTGTGTTTATTGGACACTATCTAGGCCTATTAACAGACAACGTGCTACAAGAGATATTAATTTCGTAGCTTGATAGCAGAAAATGACTTTTAATTTAAGGAAACGCAAGATGTTGCTATCATGGTGGGGTTAACTTTCAGTCATAATCCAGTAAAGAGAGAAATAGTAAATTGCGATGTAACTACCTCCGTTCGAGAACATCTCAGTCGCGAGTTGGAAACGAGAAAAGAGGTTACGGAAGTAGAACTGTGGTAAAAAATGACTGCAAATTATACTGTAGGAGAGAAAACCATAGGATAAAGGTTATCAGCGAAACAAAATTCAAGTACTGATAATATTTTTACTATTAAACTAATAATTGAAAGGGGAAGAGAATTCAGTCTAGCTACTCTTGTGGTATTTATAGATTTCGAAAAGGCTTTCGACCGAGTGAACAGAAAACTACGGCGTCTCCTTCAAGAAAACTGATATCCGAAATATAGACCTATCATGGCCAATATTAAAACAGGATAAAGCATACCGAAATAGCGATTGACCTCCAAAAAATATATTTACGAGAACGTGTCATACAAAGATGCAGCCTTTCACCTAAGCTTCTTAAGATGTATCTAGGCGACGCCCCGCTGAAACCTATAGGAGAAAAAACAGACAACAGGGCATTATCTTCGCTGACGATCTTTTAGCTGTAGACGACACAGAAAGCAGGCTGATCTCTATTCGTAAACAGCATGAGATCTGCTCTGACCACAATTTTCTAACCGGGAAAAGTAAAAGTAAAGTAATGGCATTTATTGGAAAATGCGCATACAGATGAAGACTAGCTCTTCATAATAAGCCAATGAAACTAGTTTCTTATTAATGCAGTGCTTGTGGGCGATCAACGGATTCCATTTTATGCACAGTGTTTCTTCTCCAGGTGTTGCGCCTCAAGCAGATGACTAGATCAGTCGTCGAAATTTTGGCTTAGAATGGAATCAACAACTTGGCTGACCACCCAGTAGCACACCATTAAACAGTCACGCTGACGAAACCTGAGAGAATTTTTTTATTTTACCTATTTAGGCTTCGATGCCAGTTATAACTATGAAACTATAAACAGATGAAACTAAACAGATCCGAAGCTACGCGCGGAACAATTAAACACACTCTGGAATGAAAACAAGAATAGAAACACAACTCAGATTTCATAAAGTTGCAGCTATACCAGAACTTCTTTATAGGAATGAAACGACGGTAATGTCCAAAAAGGACGAAATCGTATAGGGAGAGCAGAGATGTAACTCCTTACGTAAATGAAAGAGTAGGTACGCTTACATTACAACATGAAACAAGAAGCAATACAGCTTAAACAAGCAATACGAGTGATAAAATGAAAAATAGTAGAAGGAAAGAGGACATCATTTAAATAGGTTGGGAAGTAGCAGAATGCTAAAAATAAATTACAACTGCAAGCAGTGGCTCGAAGGAGAATTGGAAGTCCTAGAGACAGATGAGAATGTTGGGAGGCGGAATGGGTCGTATGGTCCAAAATTCCTCTGAAGAGAAGAAGAAGAAGAAGAAGAAGATGAGAAGAAGAATAGTTGCTGTCAGCAACATTCATAACGCTACTTACTCTGTATGATATAGCGAGACCTTAGCAAGGGCTGGTATGGCGCCAAACAGCCCACCAAATCGTAGTTTCCTCCTGCTTTGCAAACCGCACAGTGGATGGCCTGCTTTGCTGGACTAGCTTCTCCGGGACAGAGAATGGCGTAGAATGCCCAGGGCCTAGTTTCAGGACGAAATTGTAGCTTTGCAACAGCGTTACAGAGTAATATCGTGTCTCCCGCCGCCAAAATGGATTCCGTAAACAGGGATCTTGCCGAAACACATCTCGTTCTGTATCTAGATGAATACCTTGCAAACTACTGTAAAGTGATCGCAGAGGATACGTCCCGTTGAGCAGTTACTAGGGTCTTCTCCCGTTCCATTCAGGTGAGAAGCGCGGGAGGAATGATTGTTCAATTGCCTCTCGTCCTCAAGATCCCTATGTGAGCGATACGAATGGTGTTGTGGGATATTACCAATTATCATTTAAAGCCGGTTCTCTAAACTGTGTTAGCGGGTTTACTCGGGAAAGTTTGCGTCTATCTTAAAGACTCAGTCAGTTCAGTTTCTTCAGCATCTGTGTCCCACGGATCAAACAAACCTGTGACAATTCGTGCTGGCCGTTTCTATACAGTTTCAGTATTCCGTGTTAGTTTTATTTTGTACAGTTCCGACAAAGCTCAGTAATATTCTATGGAGGGTCGCAAGAGTGATTTGTAAGAAATGATGTTTACAAACTGATTGCATTTCCCGAATATTCTACCAACAAACCTAAGTTTACCACCTGCTTTACCCACGGCTGAGCTGATGTGATCATTCCACTTCATATACCTACAAAGTGTTACACCAAGGTATTTGTACGAGTTGACCGATTCCAACTATGACTCACTGATATTATAGTCGTACGATACTACGTAATTCGTATTGTGAAACATTTATTTTTACATTTCTGAACATTTAAAGCAAGTTACCAATCTTTGAACCACTTTGAAATCTTGTCAAGGTTTGACTGAATATTTATACAGCTTCTTTCACACAGTACTTCATTACAGATAACTGCATCATCTCCAAAAAGTTTGAGGTTACTATTAATATTTTCCGCAACAGCAACAGCAAAGGTGCCGACAGACTTACATGGGACACACCGCCCGTGAAACACGAGGCGCCATAGAAAAAGACGCCCTGGCTGATGCCGTGTCCCCTGATTTCCGCAACGGATTATTTTCAGTTTCGCACTGTCGGCCACTGAACGAAACACGAACTTACCGAGTATCGGAACAAAGTTATCGCTTCATTCGAGACTTCCTTGCAGCTAGAACTCAACACGTTGTTCTTAAAGAAGTGAAACCTATGGGTGTAAAGGTAAAGCCGGCCGAAGTGGCCGTGCGGTTAAAGGCGCTGCAGTCTGGAACCGCAAGACCGCTACGGTCGCAGGTTCGAATCCTGCCTCGGGCATGGATGTTTGTGATGTCCTTAGGTTAGTTAGGTTTAACTAGTTCTAAGTTCTAGGGGACTAATGACCTCAGCAGTTGAGTCCCATAGTGCTCAGAGCCATTTGAACCATTTTTTTTGTAAAGGTAATTTCGTATACCAGAGGAACGTTGTAGGACCGTTACTGTTTAAAATATACATAAATGATGTAGTGAATAACTTGGTAACCCAACGAGGCTTTTGGCGGACGATGCTGGTGTCTATAACAGGGTTGCAATTCCATACCAAGGCGGCAGAATGGGGGACGACCTGTAGAGGACTGGCAGCTGCCTCTGAACGTAAATAAATACAGCGTACTGCGGGCGAATAGGCGAGAACATGCGGCAGAGAGCGGCGCGTTTCGTCGCGGAGTCTTTGGTGCGAAACAGAGGTGCTGAACTGGCTCCAATGGCAGGCGCTACAAGAGAGGCGTTCTGCATCACGTAGAGGTTTGCTTCGAAATTTCGATAACAATTTATTACTTTCACCAACATACGGGGTGACAATTACTGAGCTATCTATCTATATCCGAATCCCGCTCCAGCTACTGCCGGGTCTGGGTGCTGATGAGTCCTCTCCATTTGGCTCGGTCCTCCCACCACTTTTCTTCCTCCACTTGCTGCCAGGTCACACCTCTCCTTTCCACATATATTCTCACTCCCATTTTCCACCGTGTTCTTGGGCGCCCTCTAGGTCTTTTCCCATCCATCTTTAGTTCTTCCATAATTCTGGGGAGTCTCTGCCCATGCATCCTCTTAACATGCCCATACCATCTTAATCTCTTTCTTTCAATTTCTTCTCTCATACTTTCTTGTTTGAGGTCCTTTCTAATCTCTACATTCCTTACTCTGTCCATTCTTGTTTTTCCCCTGCTTGCAGTCTGCTCCAGTCCCTTTCTGTCATTGTCCATGAATTACTGAGCTATATGAAGTAAAATCGTCGTAGCTTCTGAACGGTTTGCGTTAGGACGTTCAAACTGCACTGTTGGCCGCCGGGTAAGTTACAATAAGTAGTGTGTAAGCTTAGGAACCGATGACCTCAGCAGTTTAGTCCCATAGTAACCTACTTACAACAAATTTCCAAATGGGTTCATCAATAGGCAAAATTGGCGCATTTGGGGGGCTGGGAATCCGCATTCCGCGATCGAGAAATCTCTTCACGCTCGACGGTGTGGTGTACAATGTCCAGTCAGTCGTTTAATGAACAAAGTAAGAGCATACGGACTACCAGACCAATTGTGTGATTGGATTGAAGAGTTCCTAGATAACAGATCACAGCATGTCATTCTCAATGGAGAGAAGTCTTCCGAAGTAAGAGTGATTTCAGGTGTGCCGCAGGGGAGTGTCGTAGGACCGTTGCTATTTGCGGATGATGATGTAGTATATCGAGAGGTTGTAACAGTGGAAAATTGTACTGAAATGCAGGAGGATCTGCAACGAATTGATGCATGGTGCAGGGAATGGCAATTGAATCTCAACGTAGACAAGTGTAATGTGCTGCGAATACATAGGAAGAAAGAACCTTTATCATTTAGCTACAATATAGCAGGTCAGCAACTGGAAGCAGTTAATTCCATAAATTATCTGGAAGTAGGCATTAGGAGTGATTTAAAATGGAATGAACATATAAAATTAATCGTCGGTAAAGCAGATGACAGGCTGAAATTCATTGGAAGAATCCTAAGGAAATGCAATCCGAAAACAAAGGATATAGGCTACAGTACACTTGTTCGCCCACTTCTTGGATATTGCTCACCAGTGTGGGATCCGTACAAGATAGGGTTGATAGAAGAGATAGAGAAGATCCAATGGAGAGCAGCGTGCTTCGTTACAGGATCATTTATTAATCGCGAAATCGTTACGGAGATGATAGATAAACTTCAGTGGAAGACACTGCAGGTGAGACGCTCAGTAGCTCGGTACGGGCTTTTGTTGAAGTTTCGAGAACATACCTTCTCCGAGCAGTCAAGCAGTCTATTGCTCCCTCCTACATATATCTCGCGAAGAGACCACGAGGATAAAATCAGAGAGATTAGAGCCCACACAGAGGCATACCGACAATCCTTCTTTGCACGAACAATACGAGACTGGAATAGAAGGGAGAACCGATAGAGGTACTCAAGGTACCCTCCGCCACACACCGTCAGGTGGCTTGCAGATTATGGATGTAGATGTAGATGTAATCGCTGCGATGCTCCTTGATGGCACGGTGACTACCGGAAGGTACGTGAAGGTTTGGGCGGATGATTTCATCCCCATTAGCCAAAGTGACCCTGGTTTCGAGAAGATGTGGTTTATGTAAGACGGAGCTCGACCCCATCGAAGCACGAGAGTGTTTGTGTCCTGGAGGAGCACTTTGGGGACCGCATTCTGGCTCTGGGGTACCCAGATGACACTGGCATGGGCCTCGATTGGCCGCCGTATTCTCCGGATATGATCACATGCGATTCCTTTTTGTGGGTCTATATTAAAGACAAGGTGCACAGTAATGACCCAAAAGCCATTGGTGAGCTGTAAAAAGCCATTCAGAAGGTCATCGGCAGCATCGATGTTCCGACACTTCAGCGGGTCATGCAGATTTTCGCTATTCGTCTGCGCCACATCATCGCCAATGATTGCACGCACATCGAACATGTCATAACCTAAATTCAAATATCTGTAGTGACGTTTACATGTTGAATAAAGTGTGTCCACGGCGTAGTTTGAAACTAATTTACGTTTTTTTCATGTAGTTCAATAACTGTCACCCTGTACTTCTCGCGAAATGATCACGACGAAAAACACTAGAGAAATCAGAGGCCTTACGGATCTTTGCCGTAATGAATGTTTTCACGCGCCTTCGTGTTTTCACGCGCCATTCGTGAATGCAACAGGAAAGGGGAAAACAGCGGAAGGATAACTGTCTTCCGCCACATACCGAAAGGTGGCTTGCGGAGTTTGGGTGTAGATGTAGCTACCGCCATAGCAGTGTTTGGATCTATTCTGTGTTTTGCTACTTCTGGTACTCACATGTGCCGCGTCATTCAAAATCCAGGTTCCATATAATATAGCGCACCTCCCCTTCCCCCTCCAAAAAATACTATATTTGTATTCGACAGAGGTACCGAGAAAGTTCAGCAAGATGTTAATTGCGTCAGCAGTGATACATAGTGTCAGAAGTGGCTCGGAAATACGTTTACTGCTTGTCGAGTTTCTTTCCTTCATTTGTCGCTTTTAAAAGACTGCCTTCCGTAATTCACAGTTAGCAGACACACAGTATACACAAAACTGTTCCTCGTCACGAAACCGCACGCTGGAGCGAACCATTACGCGTCATATTTAACCAAAATCACCTCCTGTTAGAAAACTTTGACCGAGTTCTGGTTTGGAGTAGATGGAAATGAGAGGTATTCTTAAGGTAACATGTTCACCCCGCGTCAACATCAAAAACTTTTGTCGTGTGCTGAAAATTCGGTAACCCCGACAGAAAACGCATTTTCATAAACTGTGCGTAATCATCTTAATAATTTGTTGCCTCACATAAAAGTAAAATGGGAACGTGGAGCCACGCGGGATTAGCCGAGCGGTCTTAGGGGGCTGCAGTCATGGACTGTGCGGCTGGTCCCGGCGGAGGTCCGAGTCCTCCCTTGGGCATGGATGTGTGTGTTTGTCCTTCGGATAATTTAGGTTAAGTAGTGTGTAAACTTAGGGACTGATGACCTTAGCAGTTAACTCCCATAAGATTTCACACACATTGGACCTTTTTGTTTTTTGGAACGTGGAACTACCGTTCGGGAAGACTCTGATGCCAGTTCCACATTTGTACACTGAATACCTCGCCTGTTTAAGCGAGTCGATGAATTCTAAGATTACGTGTGTGTTCTGTGCCAGACGCAGCAGACGACACACACCGAGAACATTCTTAAGAAGGAGGAGAGGTAGTGAGTAGGGACACCCTCGTCAGAGAATATGCTTAGGCTTTTTTATTCATACGAAGCTGAGAACTTTTTCGGAGAATGTGCTTTTGCTCTATGAATCTTCTTCGAAGAATGTTCTCTTTCTGACTCTTACGGCCCCTCATCTCATCAGTCTACATCAGTTCAACAATCTTCTATAGCCCCTCATCTCACAAGGGCCACGCCACGACGTTGGGATCAAGGATTTACTTCAAACTTTGTACACCTTTAGTAGGGCATTAAGGCAACATAGTGCGCAAGTAGTAAAGTGCACTACTCTTTCAATTCCGAGAAAATCGAGATGGAAGATTTACGCGTCTATTATGTGGCTTATGTATTGAAACGTCCCCTTTGAACAATTATACATGACTGTGCTTAAACTGACACAATATTTTTAGCGCAACGCAATCTGACTCTCAATAATGCCTACAAAAGAATGGCCCTGACTAACATTAACCTATACCTTTCACAAATCACTTACCTCACCAAAAATCTTCGTTACTCGAACTACTGCAATACAGCGAGCGCCACTACTGCCAGCTAAATAAAAGATTCAAACTACGGAAGGCACTAACTACTGATAGGCATAGTTAGCAAATGAAAGATTTTAATAGAGAACAAGCAATGTATTTACCTTAATAGTGTTGAAAAATCATAATATACATAGCAGTTCATGACAACCAGTCTTACTAATTTCAAAACTCCGCCATCTCTCTCCCCACATCCACCACTGCTGGCGGCTCACCTCCAACTGCGCAACGCTAAGCGCTGTTAACATCCAGCTGCCGCTGCCCAACACTACAATGGCAGACAACAATGCAAACTAGCCACAGACTGCACACAGCACAGCCAGTGATTTTCATACAGAGCGCTACATAACGTTGCCAATAAGAAAACATAAACAGCCTACTTACAGTATGTGTGAGTAGGGGCTGGAGTTTATAGTGGTCAAGTGGCCGGCACGGTAACTCAGCGTGTTCGGTCAGAGGGTTAGCTGGCCTCTGGAATAAAAAAAAATGAGTTAAGGGATCAACGACAAACCGAGACGAGCGTCTTGCGACGTCCGCACCGAGCAGATGCAACGAATGGAAACGAACAAAATGAGGCTTAAAAAAAAAAGTGAATACCGCTCGAGATTCGTAAGACGAACATGTCTGAGGCGACGGTTCGACACTCGCTCGAATTTAATTTTTAATCTGTACTATCTGAAGAAAGAGAAATTTTTCAAACACTCAACGAGCTGTGCTTTCTCTTAGAAACCCTGAACATTATCTGTAAATGCAGGAAAACTACATTCATTCGATGTAGCAGATGACGTTCCGGTGTGTGTTTTCCAAGTCTGTATGCCAAATACCATTCCGCAACATGTGATGTCTAGAGCGCATCCGACGAATGATTGTACCTTAGTCTTGTGATCAGGTACATTATGATTTACTACATTAGTGAATAACCCCATTCGCATAATTATTTATCGAAGTTTGTCTTTGGTTTTCCAAGCGTGTCCCTCGCCCTTGAAAGTTTAATTATAAATAGACAAATAACATATGAAATTCACTACAACTTCATGAAAATGCACTTGGTTTTTTTTCTTTATATTACGTCCTCAATGTCATGTAAGTTAAATAATGTGACCAGTGATGGAAAAAATATAGACGAAAAAACAAGTGTTGGGATGATTTGAACCGTGGCCTCATCTACGACCCACATACTATGCGCAGTTGATAACTACTTCTTCTTTCTTCTTTTTAATCTTTTTTTGTTCGTCTTCGTTTTTTGTATCTGCTCGCGGCGGACGTCGCAAGACACCCGTTTCAGTTCGTCGTTGATCCATTAACTCAGTTTTTTTTTTATTACAGAGGGCAGCTAATCTTCTGACCGAACGCGATGAGTTACCGTACCGGCGACTACGCGCAGCTGCTAACCACTTGGACACATTGACTTGTTACAGCCTACGCCTTCGCACAGATACATCGTTACACAATAGACGCGTAAAACTTCTCTTGCGATTTTCTCGGAATTGCCAGGGTAGTGCACCTTACTACTTTCGCATTATGTTGTTTTAGCGGCCTACTAAAGGTGTACAGAGTTTGGAGTAAACCCGTGATTCCAACGTCGTGGCCTCCGCTTGTCAGATGTTTCGATTTTCTTTTCTGGTTTCCCCACAGTGTGTGATTCACTATCATACAGTTCTGTCCTCCAAATAAAGGCCTACCTTCTCAGAAATTTCTTCCTCAAGTTAAGGCCGATGTTTGATACTAGTAGAGTCCTCTTTTTGCGGAATGCTCTCTTTGACTGTATTCATCTTCTTTTAAGGTCCTCCTAGCTTCGTCCATCATGTGTTATTTTGATCATAGGGTAGAAAAATTCCATAACTTCGTCTACTTCGTGGTCCCCAATTTTGCTGATAAGTTAATCGCTAGTACCATTTCCGCTACTCCGCATTAGTTTGGTGTTTCTCTAGTTTATTCTGTCCTCGTGCTGTGACCTCCTCTGCAGCTGAATGGATGCAAGCGCGGCAGCTGAGCGACTTTGATCAGGGCACTCGTCACACTTGGGGGAAAAAAAAAAGCGTGAAGTTTTCATCGATGGTGTTTTGAGAGCTGTCCTGCGACAATCGCACACAACTGCTGATGAAATATGAGGGAAACACAGCTAGACATAACGAGAGAATCACTTTTTATTTGAGTTAGGTTTAGAATGATGTTTATTGAACGCCGTGGGGCCGAATAAGCAGCTACTTGACTAAAGAAGCACCGGCCCCATAAGGAACCAACTAATCAGGTTATTCACAGGACTGAGGATTCCTTAACAAGCGAAACGCGGTACCGGGAACTAGTCTGTCAACTCTTCTTCGTCATGAAACTTCCTGGCCGATTAAAACTAGTCTATGTGCCGGGCTGGGCCTCGAACGGGGACCCCTTTCTTTTACGAACAACGTTCTTACGTCATGAGCTATCCCAGCCTCAGAGCTTAGTTTGTATTAGCGATTGCAAGCTCCACAGAAATTTTCCTTCCTGGCTTCCTTTGAAGGTGTGGTGGCAGATCATATTTCGTGCTGGGACAGCTTTTGTTCTTTATTTCCTTTATTATTATTTCATCCCCCTCACCCCATACGGGATGCGTGTGGGTTGAGAGCGGGTACAATTCGCCGCTCTTCAGCCAAACAGTTGTAAAAATTTTAAAAGATATTGAAAATTTCCTTTACTTCATGTCTATGGCGATAAATCTTTTGTCATCAGACTACCGGTTTCGGTGTATAATGACCATCTTCAGATGTGTTTTATAAAAACATGTCCTAATATAATGGAGCCATAGTATAGAGTCATAGTATATATTAGGTCATGTTTTTATGAAACAGATCTAGCGATGGTTGTTATAGACCGAAAACGGTAGTATGATGACAAAAAAATTGTGACCGTAGACGTGAACGAAATTTATTCTATATTCCGTCACTGTTCAATTCGCGTCTATGTCACAGCTTGTGAAATATTGAAAATCTTACATGGAAGTCGAAAAAAGTGAATGTTTTTCATGAATGAATGTTTTGTACAACAAAAAGACGTAAGGTCAGTTGCGTAAATTAAAAGATTTTTCATAAAATTTAAAACACAGATGCTCAGTTGAATAAATTAAAAGATAAAAAGCCGATGAGTTGATTGTTTAAAATAGATACACATATGAAAAGTTATGAGAGGATGTAGAATGTCGGAAATGGGGTGTCATCGAATTGTAGCATTTCTGGTAGTGTGTAGGAAGGAGTTTGCGTGGGCGGATATTTGGAGGAGGGATTTCGGAGAGAGAAGAGGGACGCTGTTCCGGACGATGTTTTAGGACGTGGGTGGAGGGGAAGGGAGCCCTGACAAGGGGAGGTTTGGTATGGATCTCCTGGGTCTGGTAGGTGGAGTATATATCAGGGCGGATTTCGTGGCCTGGTAAGGGAAGGCGATTAAAGTTTTGCTGGGACAGTACGTGGAGAGTGTGGTCGTGTGGTGTTGGGGGAATGAGGCGCGGCAGAATACCAGGATCAGACAGCAGTGGGAGGTGGTTAGTGTCGAGTTTCCGGGTACCGCTGGATACACGCAAGTGTCCGAGATGGAAGAGCAGGGCGGGGAATTTTATACGCTGGTTGAGGGTTCGGATAGGGGAGGGTAAGCAGATCCGAAAGGCTGAGCGCAATGCGTGGCGTTCGAGGATCTGTAGGGCGTGATAGAAACAGGCAGAGAAGAAGTAAACGCCACATCTGCATAGCAGAGGACGGGTCGCGTGAGGGATTTGTAGCTGTGGAGGACCGTGAAACGCCCATGTTACTGGGACAGCTCAGCAGGTAAGAATTCCACACGCCGCAGACAAGACTACCGGTTCGAGTACCGTTCCGGCACGCAGTGTTAGCGTGTCGCAAGATTGCACAGCACAAGGTATCACTACAAACACACAAGCAGATGTATATGTGGCCCGCGTAACTGCAATAGTGAGTCGAGATTTTGCCGACGACGGCAGAGGAAGTGCTATGTGAAGAGAAGTGGGCCAATGTTGAACGGGTTTTGGAAACATTGGAGGCTAGTGCAAACGTTGGCCGCTGAATCTAAGTACAGATAAATATTTCCCTAGTCGCGTGGATGCTCGTATAGCGTAAAGCGAGACAGGAGAGACAGCCTAACGCGGATCCAACCCGCGAAACGGCTGAACGACCGTGGCTGGTGCCCGAGAGTGGTTTTTAGGCGCTTTCCCTCGCTCGTTCAGGCAAATGCTGGGCTTTTTCACAATTATCGCGTCAGAAAATACGATACACGAAGAATGAAAATACGATATCGCACATATTCACATAAGTTAGGGTAAACGACTTCCTTACTTTGACTGCGGGGACGGGAACGGCAACAGGCCGCAAAGTGAAACAAAGAATAAATTTGCAAAATTTCCAGCATTACGGTCCCCGTGCTAGTCGTGGTTAACGCTAAACAGAAATACAACGTCGCGTAAATGCACTATAGTAGTTTTTGCGGAAACAGTTCAGGAATCGGAACAAGAGGTATAGGAACTTTAAACGGAACGAGCACGTAGATTCGGAGGAAGCACTTGAGCATGACTGACAAAAAACTGCGAAGCAGTTATTCGTCTACGAAAGAAAAAGTTGCTAATAACCGAAAAAGTTTTATCTCGTAAAAAGTCTGACTGCACATTGATTCGGAGGAAGCTATAGCAAACGGAGCACTTGAGCATGATTGACAAGAAACTGCAAAGCAATTATTCGTCTACGAAAGAAAAAGTTCCTAATAACCGAAAAAGTTTTATCTCGTAAAAAAGTCTGACTGCACATTGATTCGGAGGAAGCTATAGCAAACGGAGCACTTGAGCATGATTGACAAGAAACTGCAAAGCAGTTATTCGTCTACGAAAGAAAAAGTTGCTAATAACCGAAAAAGTTTTATCTCGTAAAATGTCTGCAAAACATTAGGAAACCATCTTCAGTAAGGAATATTAGAACATCCAATAGACTACGCTGGTAGGAGGCTATAAACGTGGTCGAAAGTTCCTCCACGGCAGTTTGAATTCGTTGTAGGAGTTCTTGCGAGCTCTTTCTACTACAGTGCAATAAGGTGGCTGCAAGAACAATCTCCAGCTTTTGCAAGACGTTCGTACATCTACAGCAGTTACGCTGAAAGAGCGACCAGTCTCCCTTTCTTCTTGCTGCAGTAAGTAAACACCACCAACGATTATGTACGCCACATCGATTACTGTTTTCCTGTCCACACAAATATGACTTTTCTCTCCTGAAATTACTATTACATGAACCTAAATTGCTTAACTCATCCAAACCTCCCGTTTGCTACCTGAGTAAGATTCTGTCAACCTCCCTTTGGTAGAAAAGTTTTCTGAAGACGCTGCTACATTAACTTCTACCCCTAGGTACCTGTCTGTGTCTAATCGCTATGACTACCAGTGTGTTTTTCTCCATCTAGAGGAAATCACTTAAAATTGCAAACGCTACAACAAAGTAATTAAAAGCTCGTAAGTATTCGTTCATTGTTACGGCGCAGTACTTAGGCAATTGCTTCATATTATATGACGAGCAGACATATGCAAAGCCCTATTCAAAATCTCTACGTTTGAAATGCGATGGGTATCAGTGCTGTGCTTACTGAACCAGAGACGGTTCGCTGCAACGAAATCAACTTTACTCCTTTCTTAATACCTTTGTAGATAAAAGGTGACGGTTCTACGATAATCCACCAAAACGGATGTGTTATTTTAGAAGACAGACTGAAGAAATGCAAACCAACTTTAATAGCATTTGTCATTTTAGAGAAATCTTTTTGACGGTGTTGAGTGGAAGGTAGCAGACGTAAAATACGGAGAACGAAAGGTTTTCTACAAACAATATAGAAACTAGCGGCATTTATTAAGAATCGACGAACATGAAACGGAAGCAGTAGTTTAGAATGGAATGGGACAGGGTTTTAGCCTAATCCAGATGTTGTTATACTTGGTTCCTGCATAAGTGCCGTTTGCTACCTGAGTGAGACTTCTAATCAAGCTGCGGGCCTATGGGGTATCGTCTCAGTTGTGCGACTGGATTCGTGATTTCCTGTCAGGAAGGCCGCAGTTCGTAGTAATAGACGGCAAATCATCGAGTAAAATTGAAGTGATATCAGGTGTTCCCCAGGGAAGCGTCCTGGGACCTCTGCTGTTCCTGATCTATATAAATGACCTGGGTGACAATCTGAGCTGTTCTCTTAGGTTGTTCGCAGATGATGCTGTAATTTACCGTCTAGTAAGGTCATCCGAAGACCAGTATCAGTTGCAAAGCGATTTAGAAAAGATTGCTGTATGGTGTGGCAGGTGGCAGTTGACGCTAAATAACGAAAAGTGTGAGGTGATCCACATGAGTTCCAAAAGAAATCCGTTGGAATTCGATTACTCGATAAATAGTACAATTCTCAAGGCTGTCAATTCAACTAAGTACCTGGGTGTTAAAATTACGAACAACTTCAGTTGGAAAGACCACATACATAATATTGTGGGGAAGGCGAGCCAAAGGTTGCGTTTCATTGGCAGGACACTTAGAAGATGCAACAAGTCCACTAAAGAGACAGCTTACACTACACTCTTTAGTCCTCTGTTAGAATATTGCTGCGCGGTGTGGGATCCTTACCAGGTGGGATTGACGGAGGACATCGAAAGGGTGCAAAAAAGGGCAGCTCGTTTTGTATTATCACGTAATACGGGAGAGAGTGTGGCAGATATGATACGCGAGTTGGGATGGAAGTCATTAAAGCAAAGACGCTTTTCGTCGCGGCGAGATCTATTTACGAAATTTCAGTCACCAACTTTCTCTTCCAAAAGCGAAAATGTTTGTTGAGCCCAACCTCCATAGGTAGGAATGATCATCAAAATAAAATAAGAGAAATCAGAGCTCGAACAGAAAGGTTTAGGTGTTCGTTTTTCCCGCGCGCTGTTAGGGAGTGGAATGGTAGAGAGATAGTATGATTGTGGTTCGATGAACCCTCTGCCAAGCACTTAAATGTGAATTGCAGAGTAATGATGTAGATTTAGATGTAGATGTAGAAGTAGACGTTCGCAGCTTTTATGTTTTGCATGTTCGTATTCCTGTTGTTATGGCTTTCTTTGTCGACTGCTATTTTTTATTTGAAGTTAACACTTGCTATTTGAGTTAACGTATTTTCATTTTGTCATTTGGAGACAGCAAGTGGAGCCGCGGTCGCTAGAAAATGGAGTGCCAGTTGAAGAAATCGGGACATTTCCGTCATATTCTTCTGTGTGATTTCAGCAGAGGGGTGACAGTAATGACGGCAGCCAGAAACGTTTGAGTCGTGCTTGGTTATAATGCCACCGGGTACAGCACGACAAGAAATGTGTTTTCTGGTTTTAAGGAGAATCGTTTTGACGTTAGTAACTCGCCACGTTCAGAGAGACCTTCGGAGTTTGATGAAGATCCTATTAACCCATTAATCCGCAACGATCCACGTAATTATACTCGTCATCTCACAAATATAATGAACTGCAATCATTCCACCGTCGTACGATATTTGGATGCAAACGGTCAGGTTGAAAAATCGGATGTATGGGTACCGCATGCTCTAAGCCACAATCACAAAAATCAGCGGGTAGCCATATGTGCGTCCCTGCTTGCTCGTCTTCAATTCGATCATGAACAACACCGCCCATTCCCGCCCTGTATCGTTACTGGTGACCAGGAATGGTGTCTTTATACTAACATAAGGAAAAGAAAGGAATGGCTGAGCTCAAACAAAGCGCCAGCTCCCCGTACAAAGAACACAGAAGATAATGTTGTGCATGTTGTGGTGTACTACGAATTGCTTCTGGGAGGAGTAACCATTACTGCTGACACTTATTGTCAACAACTGAGGCGTCTTGTAGGGGCAGTCCAAGACAGGAAGGCTGCGTGAAGAGATGCTACTCCACCATAACGCCCGCCTGCGTTCTGCTGGACTGACAAAAAACATTACACAGGAGTTGGGTCGGAAAGTCATTCCGCACCCACCTCGTTCACCTGCTGTGGTGCTCTCAGATTTTCAGGTTTTCCGCTCTCTATCGAACGGCCTTAAGGAACTTCTTTCCCGATGAAAATGCGCTCCTAACATGTATCGGAGATTTCTTCGCATCAAAAACACGTGAGTTCTACAGTCGCGGAACCGAAAAAATGGCAGGCTATTGTCAACGGTGAAGGATAATATACTATTGGTGAATAAAGTCGCTGTTATGCGTATCTGTTGTGTTTATTAAACTTATTTGAAACCTGTAACGATTTCGTGTGGCTCAATTGCTTGACGCTAGTCTTCCAGTTGGACGCCACTTCGGTGACTTGCGTGTTCCTAATCCACCCCACTCATCCAGCGGGGAGAAGGGGACCTACTGTTAAACGTGGAATCCGAACCACGCACTGTTTCTGGCAATGCTTGACATCGTTGAGAGGCTAAGGCTAGATTAAAACGCAGACGGAAAGATCCGTGTTCCGACAGGGCATCGTTTCCGCGACCTATCGGTTTCGAGGTATTCGTTTCTAACACTAGGGCACCAGCAAAGACAAATGTTATTAAATCTGTACCTTGAGCGACCAGTAAGGAAATTCAAGGAGAAATTTGGGAAGGGAATTAAAGTTCAAGGGGAAGAAATAAACCTGGTCAGCAAAATAACTGATGATCCCAGAAGTTGAGAGGATATAAAAAACATGTCTGAATAAGAGAACTTTGTTAAATTCTAAAATAAATTTAATTTTCGGGAGATGTTTTCTGAAGATGTTTGGTGTGTACAGAAGTGAAACGCGGACGATAAGCTTTTCAGACAGGACGAGAATGGAAGCTTTTAGTATGTGGTGCTCCAGCAGAGTGTTAGATGGGTAGGTAATCAATGAGTAGGTAATCAATCTTATTAGGGGAAAAATGAATTTATGGCAGAATTTGATTAAGAGAAGGGATCTGTTGGTACATAGTGAGGCGTAGAGGAACCGTTATTTGACAGCGGAGGCAGGTGTAGAGGGAAAAGAATAGGCGCCAAAAGATGAATATAGAATGCATGTCTAAATTATGTAGGTTGCTGTTGCTATGCAGAGATGAAGAGGAATGCACAGGATAGAATAGCGCAGAGAGTTGCATCAATCCAGTCTTCGAACTGAAGGCCACAGTATCAACAACCTACCAACTCCCTCACCTTTAGTTGTTCCTTACAATTTGCTAATCAAATTTATTTCTTCATTTTCTACATTCTGCTGTGTACCTTATACTAGCATGTCTTAGAAACAAATATGAAATGTTGTCAACTAGGAAATTCACCAAATACAAAAACTATTAACTTCAAATATGACGTAAAATTTGAAGAAAATCAATAAAATCTAATTAGCATATTCTACGAATATATAGGCTACTCCTACAAACCAGCGGCGGTTTCGGAATTACTCGTGTCTCGCCACTCCTGATGCGAACCTGCAAACTATTGCTGAACTGCCACATCACACCCGCATTATCACATGTGACCTGATAATAAATCTAATACAGTCCATTGCGCCAGGTACTTTCTACATACAAGATACTACTACTGATATGCCACTTTCTATTGTTAAGTTTACACAAAAAATGTAATTAAGCGTGGTACTTTCAGATTTTCTAATCAAATGTACGAAGCACAAGGATGCTTGTTTAATCATCGTCAAGGGAGAGAACAGAGACAATATTTCTAGTTCGGAACACTATGCAGTATAGATGTGTGGATTTGTCATAGTTACAAACAAAAATACAAAAGTACGGGTCAAGGAATCCCATTACTGTGCTTACTACGATTCCTATACAATAATAACGAAATATCTTCTCTGTAGAGATGTAAAGAAGTCAGTTCTCTGAGAACATATGTCACTGCCAGTGAGCAGCGTTTCTTACAAATGCGTCTCTGTTATTCCGAACTCGAAGAAACTTCAGATGGTATCAGCCACGCTTTAGAAAGGCTAAGCCTTAAACAGTCTTTTCGTGAGACTTTTTACGTTCTGTTCGGTGTTATGGCACTGTTAACGTCGTTACAAGTACGTTCTAGATATTTTCGAATACATTATTCCGTCGTCGTGCAATATAAATCAGTATCTTACTATCACATGATTAATATAAATTGAAACGTTGTTTGAAATTAAGGTTTTATTACGTAAACTTCTGATTCAAGAGATTACAGAGTTACTAGGGAAAGTTTTATGTAACCACTTACGTACAACAAATTGCAAGATATCTAAAACATTCATTTACATCCTCACGTATTTAATATAAAATCTTTTATAAGAAATTTTCTCATGCCTGAAGAATAGTGAACATACGATAAAGGTGCAAAGTAATGAAATTCAGTTGAGATCCCACAAAGGCTGTTACTTTATCTTGGAATGTACGTAACAGATTCTGCTCCTTCTTCTTGATATTCTCTTTATTCTAATAAACATGCAAAAGTAATTCAGATGTGATAAGACATAGAAAACTATTGGGCATATTACAACAACAGAAGTTTGGTGGATTACGTTCCTGCACTTGCTAAAATTTCTTCAGTTTTCGTCTCGTATATAAGAAGCCAAAAATTTGGACAGAAACAGTCAGGTCTCTCTAAGCGACGACACTTGTTTTATTCTCGTTATTTATTGCACGCATATATGGGTTGAGTTGTTTGGGAGAGGAGACCAGACAGCGAGGTCATCGGTCTCATCGGATTATGGAAGGATAGGGAAGGATGTCGGCCGTGCCCCTTCAAAGGAACCATCCCGGCATTTGCTCGGAGCGATCTAGGGAAATCACGGAAAACCTAAATCAGGATGGCCGGACGCGGGATTGAACTGTCGTCCTCCCGAATGCGGCACGCATATATGGTGCGCAAGTGTAAAGTTTACGTATAAATAAGACGCAAGCCCAGTGATTGCCTGCAGAACGCTGTCTTCCATACATGGAATCATGTGTAACAAATTTCCATTTTATTGCTGTCGTACACTTGAAGGTATAATGTTCTTCCGTTCTGCACCTGAGCAAACAGCAATGACGAATTCAGCGCCATTTTTACGTGATCCAAATACAGTAGAGATTTATGAGCACATAAATTTCAAAATTGGAAACTTGTTCCGTGAAATACTGGCAGTCGCAGGCAACCAGTATAGCAAACTTTAGTTAGGTGTGAAAGCAATGTTGCGCTTATAAAACAAGTAGCCCTTGCAACTTCAAAAACAGTAACAACTGCTGAAAAGAAAATGTCGAGGTATTTAACAAAATGCTGACAGTAAGTGCGCCACTAAATAAAAACGAGCTTTCGCAGTAACTAGAGAATGCGATATTTATGAGATATCTATTTTCGTGACGATTTTCATAATGGTTACTTCTCCTGCCATCCGTCACCATTCGTATCGACAACGTCAGACGAAATAACCACCTATCATCGCCGACTGTTATTTATGCAAGGGAGAAAGTTAACAAAAATTCAGCTTTCTAGGTTCAGAAGGAAACATATCACTTTCTAAACAACTCATTCACTATTTATTGATGCAGGAGGTTCAAAATGGTTCAAATGGCTCTGAGCACTATGGGACTTAACATCTATGGTCATCAGTCCCTTAGAACTACTTAAACCTAACTAACCTAAGGACATCACACAACACCCAGCCATCACGAGGCAGAGAAAATCCCTGACCCCGCCGGGAATCGAACCCGGGCGTGGGAAGCGAGAACGCTACCGCACGACCACGAGGCGGTGATGCAGGAGGCCTTTCACATAAGAAGCGAAGTATTGTACACACCTGGTTTCCGTTTGTTGAATGTGTTATGAGCTGGTTAAAAAAAATTGTGCCGCGCGGGATTAGCCGAGCGGTCTTGGGCGCTGCAGTCATGGGCGCTGCAGTCATGGGCTGTGCGGGTGGTCCCGGCGGAGGTACGAGTCCTCCCTCGGGCATGGGTGTATGCGTTTGTCCTTAGGATAATTTAGGTTAAGTAGTGTGTAAGCTTAGGGACTGATGACCTTAGCAGTTAAGTCTCAAGATTTCACACACATTTGAACAAAAATTTTCGAAGTAATCTAGTATCGCTTAGCGTTTCAAAACCAACCAACGAGTGCAATTTTCTTAGATTTTGTCATATAATATTTTTTGAGGAAAGATTTTTTGGAAGAATGTTGACTACAATTATCTTAATGATGTATGTGTTCTACTTTTTGTTTTCTTTACGTGTAGACCTAACGGATTGCTTCCTGAAGTTACAAACTCGTGAAACAGCCATTTATTTCCTTACTGATGAATAAGTATTAGTAAATTTTCTGATTGTTGTAATCGTGGATTGCCTAAATATCTGTTGTATGTGATTTTATGTGTTGGGCATCTGCGTATGGTCGCCCGATTGCCAGCTCCGCACGACAGTTTCGCTCATATTCTGCAGAATGCAGGGACTTTATTCCAATATTCATTATAATATTTTTCAATAATTTCGTAGGGTTATTCCCCTATATTTTTACTAGAACAATGCACTTAGCACTAACATTCGCAATCGCTTTACCTATATGATCAAGATTTATATTGTTTGGATGAATTAATCACACTAATCACATATTTACACTTTGTTTTTGTCAATCTGTTAGGTGCACCCGGAATACGTACATTTATTTGTTGACAGATCATTTACCCTTTGGTAAATGGCTGATCGAGAGCCAGGGTTAAACATGCCACTTCTGACCACGTGGCTTATTTTTCACAAGAGTGTTTCATTACGACTCCGCTTCGATTCTTACACAATATGAGCAGCGCCTGTTTGTTGTGGACGAAAGGCACTACTAGAAGAGAAGATATACTGTCTTATAAACAGTTCTAAGCAATACATTATTTGAAGCATCAAACGAAAACTTTGTTTTTGATAGAAAAAAAATCGCTTTGTATTGTAGCGATAACACCTGTCAATAACTGCATCTGTTAATGTTAGTCAGATTTTCAAACGCTAATAATGTTTAATCACATTCTGAAGCATCTTAGAAAATAAGTTGTTAATTTTCTGCATGTTTTACTGGTTGGCTATGACGAATTGACGATCAGTGTACGACTACCGGAAGTTGCATTCCATCGTAACACTATGCTTACGAACTGTCATTTTCCATTGCTGTCGGACGCTGCTAATATACGAGGGTAATCCCAAAAGTAAGGTCTCCTATTTTCTTATAACTACATAGACCTGTTTATTTCTACATTGTTTTACATCAGTTTACAGCTTGAACATTTAGCTATTTTTCGACATAATCACCATTTCTGTTGATGCATTTTTGTAGACACTGTGGCCGTTTTTGTATGCCCATGTCATACCAGCTCCCTGCCATGCCGTTCAGAAAGTTATGAATCTCTTCTTTCACCACGTCATCGGAGCTGAATCGCTTTCCGGGCAAATGTTCGTTTAACCTAGGGAACAGGTGATAGTCACTGGGCGCCAAGTCATTATTATAGGGTGGGTGGGTGATTACGTTCCACTGAAACTGTTGCAGGAGAGCAACGGTTTGCCGAGTGATGTGTGGGCGAGCGTTGTCATGGAGAATGTGTACGCCCTTGTTCAACATTCCTCTTCTCCGTTTCTGAACTGCCAGTTTGAGTTTCTTTCAGCGTTAATGGTGGTCCCAGCGATTCAGCTCCGACGACAAGATGAAAGAAGAGGTTGATACCTTTCTGAACAACAGGCGCCGAGCTGGTATGACATGGGCATACAAAAACTGCCACAGCGTCTGTAAAAATGCATCGACAGAAATGGTGGTTATGTCGAAAAATAGCTAAATGTTCAAGCTGTAAACTGATGTAAAACATTGTAGAAATAAACAGGTCTATGTAGTTATAAGAAAATAGGAGACCTTACTTTTGGGATTACCCTCGTACTACAAAGGAAATAAATATACAGATGAAAAGACGCCAATAAAGTTAAACAGTTCTCTACACCAAATATTATAAATCTTTGTGCAGGAAGTAACGTTTCCATAATACGGACAACAGTTTAAGTAATGAAAATAGGTAAACTAGGTCATTTGTGAGACATAACTGATTGTAAATATGTCCCATCACATAAACGAAAAATGTTTAAGGAAACTCACAGCACGGGACACGTTTTTAGTAACCGGTACGTTTGAAATTTTGAAAAATCCTTTTTCCGTACTGCCGTACTGATATTTCCTTCATGATATACGATTCATAATTGGAATTAATTTTAGGTAATGCGTGACAGTATTGTATAATACCCAAGCCGTTTGAAGAGAACCATCCTGTAAATATAACACTTGTCGCGTTCGAACAAATACAACTACTTAATTATTTTTCTAAAAGGCTCATCCACTGAGGAAAAGAATCCGTGTCAAATATAGCAAGACGTAGCTCGCAAAAATTTATTTTGCTTTCATTTTTGTTGACGTTGGTATGGCTGATAAATTTTTATCATCGAACACATCGATTTCCGACTAACGCCACGTTTTTCATACGTAGATAAAACATTTTTCTCGTTGTGTTCTCATTAATAACACAGAAATTGCGCTTCGTATCGTATAGTATCGCGATGTTAATGTGACACTCGGTTTACGTAACTTGTTGCCTCAGGCAATAAACAGTAGCTGTATCTTTTTGTGTGTGTGTGTGTGTGTGTAGCGCGCGCAATCAGAAGAGTTTGTCCTATCACGTCCATATTTCTGTCTCTCACGCAGGTTACGGCTTTTCTTGTAAGTGACGATAACAACAACATGAGTAGACGCAGCGGAGGTTTTAATTACATAATTAAAGGGTCGAGTAACTGGTGCAGCAATAGCCGCTTACTCAGTAGCAGACAACACTGCTTTCCGTTGCAATAATTAAACAGAATTGGTTGTTTTGCTATGCGTGTTTCCTGAATCATAATGTGGCAGCGCTAGATAAGTTACGTGTTAGCCACTCAAAATAATACGAAATATTCCGAAAACTCAATGAAGTCCTAAAAAAAGAATCAGCGGATGTCAGAGTTTCGAGACATCAGTACTTTTTTTCTTTCTCTTTGTACAATAGAATTGCAATATTCGCCTCGCGTCCAAATGCTCTTCATTGTTAGTGATTGATTAACAAATGAACTACGGTTATCCTTGGAGTTTAGCTAGCTTCCGTTATCAGCAATTAACATTATGCGATGAGATTTTACATACCTAATATTCATGAATGTATATTTTAAGTGAAATCTGACAATAGTATGTCACATTATGAAACATTATATTTTAGAATTTATTAACAATGTGGCAGGACGGTTTGATGTGAAACAAGTGTGACAGGCATGCTGAAAACTCTGGAGTCGTGGAGTTCGAGTGAAAGCAGTCGGATTTCTAACGAAAACCTATTCGTGGAATTTCATGTCCTAATTTCGGTAACAAATGTAGGAGACTCCGACACTTTCGTAAATACTGGTTCGTCAGAGACGGCGCAGAAGTCACCAGAGTAATTACAGCGCACACAGTGGCAGACAGTCACCTTAAGCTTCAATTGTGATTCGAACGGGATATCCGTTAATTCACGGTGTTTCAAAAACATGGCACCAAACGTCTAGTGGTGACAGACCACATCATAGACAACAACTTTTGTCAGAGACGAAGTGACCGCTGACGATTCACTCCGGCATTAGGCGTTCGTTCGTATTGGTTATGCGCCTGGGAGGCGGCAGGCATAGGCAGTCTCCAACATGCGTTTGCCTCGTGTTTTGCTTACAGTCCAGTCATCAGCTCCGTATGAAAGCTGATAGGCCCAGCAAAATTAAAGTACCTCATTTTCTTGTAAAATATTGTTCTTCGTTTAGAGACGTTTATTCTTAATGTTTTTTCGTTCAAAATCACTCATCTATTGACCGCGACAAGTAGTAAGGTACGCAGATACATCGCATCTGGATAGTAGACGTTGCCCGTTCGATGAAATCGTCCCACGGCCGGCGAATATTAAACGACGCCTAGCACCGACGGGCAGCCTCAGTGAACATTTTGTCTGTAACAGAAGTTGTTGCCCATGACGTCTCGTGCAAAGACTCGGAAACACCCTACATATAGCGTAACGAAAGGTAATCTCTGGCAAGTGCTTTGCTGTTATATTCGTGGCATTCTACGGACGATTGTCACAGAAACAGTTCCATATCGTGATTGGTGGTTCCTAATAAGAGGTGTGTTCAAGAAGTAAGGAGACATTTGTAATTTTGCTTGTTGCATTTGTCCGATTAGCTTGTTGGATTTATAAATCATGCTTCAACACTGTCTCTGCAGTGATGGACATCTCGGATGTTGGTCTGTTGTCAGCTGTCAGAAATGTGACGTGTTTTGCTAGTACCGACAGTTATTTATTTCGTAAAAAAACGGATCAGACATTTTGTATTAAAGTTTAGCTATGAAGTGCAGCAAAGCTTCAGAAACATATACTGCTTTTGCTGTGAATGCTACGAATAAAACACGGGCTTACGAGTGGTATGAGCGTTTCGAAAAAGGCGTGAAGTCGAAGTAGTCCGGTGGCAGAAACCTAGGAAATGGAAATGATTGACACCCAAAGTTTTGTCACGAAATCCGCTCAGAAAATATGCAAGTAAAAAAAATCGCGGGGGGGGGGGGGAGGGGGGGGAGCGAGAGTTGCAATTTTGGCACATCTGGGCAATTTTAGGTAGACAGTAGAACACCGATAACGGTTTTTTTTGCATATCGCAAAGTTCGTCAAAAAAAAACCACAAAACTGTAAGAGAATCCAGAAGTGAAACACTGGAAAAACGTCGTCGTTCCGAAGTTCCAGCCTCTGATTCTCTTCAACTTTGTATGCTATGTGCCATGCATTACTTAATGGAAAGAGACGGCACACATCGTGTTGAAATAGTAAATATTATGAGCGGCGGGGTTCCATCTTCCACAGTAAATGTGGACCAAGCAGTTACTATCGGAAGGCAGTAGATGCAGTCATTCGAAGAACCGTGGCAAGGAGGGATCCGCAACTCCGTCCTGAAAAAAAGTTGTAACACCATCTGGCATGAGGAAAAAACTGAAGGTAGATACTTAGTTCGAATTAAATACATGTCTGATGTACTCAAGGGTAACTGGCTTAATATCTTCTAGATCAACTGACGTTGCAGACTTGTCGAAGCACAAACTGGCACCCTTTCCCACCTTCCTCTTCAGAGATGATGGGGAAATGGGATTCATGAAAGTTGAAGCATCGAGAGACTTCAGACATCTCTGAATGCAGTTATCTTTAATGGATATGCTGTATTCTGGGCAACCATCTGTCTCACAAATGGGACAGTCTTTGACTTTGTTCATAAGGCTACTCATTTTGTGGGGAGCAAGCTCTGTGACTCAGACGTGTACCTGATATTTGATCAATACGACGCACGTAGTATTAAAAGCCTGACTAGATTCGTGTGCGCGGGTTCACATGTGACGAGGAAACGTCAATTCAATCTGCAAGCAGCCCTCCCACCACAGCAAACAGTACTGAATGCTACTGAAAACAAATGGCAAGTGAGTGACATCCTATGCAGACATCTTGTTGGCACTTTTCTATCACAGAAGTCCACAGGCTCGTTGTCACCAGTAAAGACAATGCGCCCATTGAAATAGTAGACAGAGAATCAAAGCCGAGAACAAACTTGTACATCGAACATGACCAAGTGGATTATACAGTCGTTCAACAGGCATCACGGCTGGCAAGGGAAAATGTGAGTGATCACATTAAGGTGACATCAGGTGACACTGATGTCTTAGTTCTTATTCTGGGATAGAAGCAAGGTAGCCCTGGAACCAACCAACTCGAGGATGTCTTGCTTTAGAAGCAACAGTGTCGAAGTGTGCTGATATTTGCACTAACCTCCTTGCAGCATACACTCTATGTGACACTGCTGGAAGCTTGTCGTGGAGTGGGGAAAAAGAGAATAATTCAGAAGTTGAAACAAGGTTATCGAGTACCATCTCATCTTTGGGTACCCAAACGTTTGACCTATCGGGCATCGTCGAAGAGGCCACTGCTATCACTGCACCGAGTAATAGAAAGAATGTCCGACATGCGATTTTTCGTTTCGAGTACAACAATGGCAAAACTGAAAATTGTATCTGCTCCAGAATCAAAATCGTTGGCCCTGACGAATGAAGCCCTCCATGAACACGTCAAATGCACACATCTGTAGTGTGCAATTTGGAAGTCTGCAGCGGATCTTCTGAAATGTGGATGGAGTCGTGACGAAGCGACCGAAGTTGTACATCCAGTGACAATACCGGACAAACTACCTGCAGCTTCGGCAGATATTCTTCCGATGATTCGATGCAGATGCTCCCAGGGCTTCTATGCTCAATGCTGCGATGCAGTTGTGCTGCGGAAAAGCGTACCTGTTCAGCATTTTGTGCTTGTGCTGCTGACAGAATCTGTGTAAATATGTTCGCAATAATATCGAAACCGGCTGGTACGTCAGACGATGACACCCTGGAACGTCATTAAACGTTTACCATCTCACCCTGAAAATAACTATTGGACCAAAGGATATTACGGAAATAAGTTATCAGTAACAAACTAAAAAAAAATCACATAATCAGATTATTGATACAGCGTTTAATGCCATTGTATTTCTCGTTTTCTTTCTGTTTTTCGGTTTAGGGCAAAAAAGAAAGTCCAGCAGAGCCACAGTTGCGCCCGTAGATCATCGTTTTGACATACATTTTCACCAAGATCCCATCATAACGTGTTGAGTGTAAGCCATTTCCACTTCAAGAGCAGTTCTTTGACTCTGCGAGGGGATTGCTTCGATGGTAGGCAATGAAACTCTCGTAACTCCGTCTCTCTATGGAAACCTCGCGATTCCTGCAACCAGTAACTCCATTATCAAAGAAAGATTTGAAACTGCGAGGATTCCTGTGATCTGTCAACAACTAGGTTTCTAGTTACACTTGTAGCAACTTCATCTGTGTCACTTTATATTATTATTATTTTTTGGCTCCTCCTGCAAAATTTACGAAGTGGAGCTACGAGGTTTTCATCGCCTGCCATTGCCTAGTTTTTACTGAGTAATTCCGAGCCCGGCAATGCTTCCAAGTAGCTAAATACGTATGGAAATTTCACACGACCTAAACTCCCTCCTCCTCTTCTCTCTGGACATTTCCTCCTCTCCATCTCTTCCTCAGTCTCCTCGTCTTCCTGTCCCCTCTCTGTGTCTATCACTCATTCCCTCCCTCCAGCCTCTCCCTCCTTTCTCTCCATCTCCTAACCCCCCCCCCCCCTCTGTTCGTCCATCTTCTCCTTCCCCCTTTCCATGTACTTTTCGTCTCCCCCCCCCCTCCCTCACTGTCCACCTCATCTCCCATCTCTCTGAATCTGAGCCTTGTTTATTGCTATTGGATACAAGACCTTGATTGGGAACTGAAATCGCTTAAATTAAAGGGTAAATCGGTTGGATCATTGCTGTATGGGGCATGAGAAAGACCTTGCCAGCTGCTGGATCTGTAAGGGTAGCGGCTTCAATGACAATATTTCGCATAGTTTCGATCTGCGAACCGGAGGATTACAAAGTTTCGGACTATTCAAGTTCTGTACTAGTATTCCAATTACCACACCGACAGTCGGTAAATACAGCTTTCCTACCTTCTGTAGAACCGCTGGCGAGTAAGAAAACAAAATAGCACATTGTGGTGTTTACAGTTATTCTTTGTAAATATACGTAAAGAGAAAAATGTATTGGGCAGAAACAATTCGTTTAACGGTTCACATCCCTTACTTTCTTAATTGGAACGAATGCGAGAAAAAAAATGGAAATACCGTATTTTCACAGCACAGACTATCTGTCTGTTATTTAAAAAAATTATAGCCTACATCTATCTGAATGTTTATTTGAGAATCGAGTATGAATCTGAATAAAATCGGTCAAGAACTACCAGAGATTTTTCTCTTTATATGTTACGTATAGATTTATACATTATATATATTCAAAATATATAAACTTTGTCCGTCAGAATGTACATTAGAGTATGACGCAAGAGTTTGAAGTAAATCGGTCAAGAGCCGGTCGGAGTGGCCGTGCCGTTCTAGGCGCTACAGTCTGGAGCCGCGTGACCGCTAAGTTCGCAGGTTCGAATCCTGCCTCGGGCATGGATGTGTGTGATGTCCTTAGGTTAGTTAGGTTTAAGTAGTTCTAAGTCCCATAGTGCTCAGAGCCATTTTGCCAAATCGGTCAAGACTTTTCCACATTTTTGCTAACAACGTTAAACAATGGCTTGTTCCACGGATTGCGATCAATTTTAGGAGCCTATTATTAATTTCACTAACGAAATTTCGTCGTAAGTCACAGTCGACATACTGAAAGTGGGTTACCTGTTCTACTATTACGTTATTTATCATAATTTTAGATCTTATAGGCGATTTTCGCCTGAATACCTAACCTATGTTTTATTGGTGGAGATGTTCACAGTGCATTTAGAAGCCAGGAAATTAAGGTGACGAACTGCTGTTTGAATATTGTCTTCGTTTTCTTTATTAATCATTTGGTCATGTGTGTCTATCAGAGTTTTAACATGTTTCTCCGTGTGGTCTTTGTGTCCCAGGTGATATTTTGTTTCCAACCCCTGACTAGATAATCTATGTAACTGTTGAATAAAGCTGGTGACAGGCCACAGTCATCGCTGTATTGTTTGGACAAGTTATCTCCAACTTTGATTATAATTTTTAGCCCTGTAAAGAGCTTTTACAGACGCAATTACATGTATTAGAGAGCCTATTTTTTGTGTAATATTCCACAATAGGTATCAGCGACTTTGACAAAAGTTTTTTCATAACCTACTAGCGCTATGGGCTTGTCTTAGTTAAAGTGTTTCCTTTTCTCTTCCACCTATTTTAGACTAAAAACGTCATCAGCGGAGGATCGTCAACTCTATTCGTTCTTCTAATAAAACTGTATCAGAGACAGGGTGCAGTCTATTATTTATGATATTCTACACATTTATAACCTGAGTTAACGAGGCTAATTTGTGTATAGTTGTCTGGATCCCACTGTTGCCGTCCTTGAATATGGAGAAAAGTTCAGCCAACAGTGAAAAACTTCCACATTTAAACAATTAGACGTTTATTCCGTCCGGCCCTGTTGCTTTTCTGTTCTTCAATTTTTACATTGCTAAATCTCATTCATTTATCTCTATTGAGGTGAGGTATGTGTATCTGTTAATTTGACAATTTTATATACATTTTAAAACGAGAAATAATAAATTTTTGGATTTCGTCTTCACTTCTGTTTTGAGACAATATCATCATCATCATCATCATCATTATCATATATGCTGTGAGATACAAGTCACCTCTGTTCTTTTCCACTGTTTCCGGACCCCAGCCTTACACATCCGTATCGTCCTTGCATGTCTTCTAGTTCCGTCTACCCACGTTATATAACGTCGTCGTCCAGGTCTTTTCTTCAGTCTTGTATCCCAGCAAAGAGTATCTCTTCGCCAGCGTGGAAGCCGTAATTTCACTTCCATCTGGTCAAAATGACGTTGTCTTTCTCGAGTCCGTCTCCTACGGCACTTGTCCCTTTCCCGTCTCTCAGTTCCCAACGTTCACTGCTGCTAAGCACGCTCTGTTTTTTAACTGGTTTCGCAATAAAAGTCCATGTCTGACTGCCATAGTTCAAAACTGGTAATATACACTGATAATAAATTTTGCTTCTGACAGCTGTCGGAGTATTAGTTCTGAAAACCCTATACAGTCATTGAAATCAGTGCAAGAAGTTGGGGGGATGGGAGAGGGGAAATTTTGCTACATCTGAGTAAGTCGAAATGATCGAGTAAACGTAGCACACTGTCTCGAAAATAGAAATCAAAAGTACTGAAAAACTGTTTATTAATCATCAGGCATAGTAACACTACGACTTTATTATAGGTACTTACTAGCTCCTATGTACTTGTCAGTAAGCTGTTTAGGTTTTTATGTTGGTAGCGCTCTGTATGAAAATCACTGACTGTGCTGTGTGCAGTCTGTGGCTGGTTGGCATTGTTGGAATATTCGCTATTGTAGTGTTGGGCAGTTGGATGTGAACAGCGCAGTTGGAGGTGAGCCGCCAGCAGTGGTGGATGTGGGGAGAGAGATGGCAGAATATTGAGAGGTTAAGCGGACGATCTGCACGTGTGTCCACCATAAAAAGGAAACTTGCTAAGATGGAGGTCATGATATATCAAACTCTTTCATTTGCTAACTGTGCCTTTCAGTAGTTAGTGACTTCAGTACTTAGAATCTTTTATTTAGCTGGCAGTATTGGCGCTCGTTGTATTGCAGTAGTTCGAGTAACGAAGATTTTTGTGAGGTAAGTGATTCGTGAAAGGTATAGGTTATTGTTAGTGAGGGCCATTCTTTTGTGGGAAATATTGCAAGTCAGATTGCATTGCGCTAAAAATATTATGTGTCAGTTTAGTGATGATCAGAATAAGTAAATAGGGAAATGTCTGAGTACGTTCAGTTTTGCTCAGCTGTTTGAAAAACGAATAACGTGAGAGGTTTACCAGCACACTCATACATAATTTTCTAAGGCGACGTTTCATACTCTACTTTGCGACGAGATTATGATCGCACGACGGGAATTAACAGATTTTGAATACAGAATGGTAATTGGACATTCCATTTCGGAAACCGTTAGGGAATTCAATATTCCATGGTTCACGGTGTCAAGAGTGTGCTGAGAATACCAAATGTTAGGTATTACCTCTCACCATGGACAACACAGTGGCCGACGACCTTCACTTAACGGCCAAGAGCAGCGGCGTTTTCTTAGAATTGTCAGTGCTAACAGAGAAGCAGAACTGCGTGAAATAACCGCAGGAATCAGTATGGGACTTCGGCGAACGAATGCGTTAGGAAAGTGCCGCGTTATTGGGCTATGGCAGCAGACGAAGCAAGAGACTGCCTTTGCTAACAGAAAGATCGCTTGTAGCGTTTCTCTTGGGCTCGTGACCCTACCGGCTGGACCCTACACGACTGGGAAACAATGGTCTGGTCAGATGAGTTCCGATTTCAGCTGCTGAGAGCTGATGGTAGTGTGCGAGTGTGGCTCAGACTTCCCAGGTTGTCAACAAGTCATTTTGCAAGCTGGTGGTGGCTTCAAAACGGTGTATGCTGTGTTTACATGGATGGACTGGATCCTCTGGTCCAATTGAGCCCATCATTGACTGGAAATGGTTGTGCTGGGTTACTTGGACACCATTTGCAGCCACTCATGGACTTCGTTTCCAAACACTGATCGATTTTTATGGGTGACAATGCGCCGCCTTGTAGCAGGGCCGTAATTGTTCGCACTTGGTTTAAAGAACTTCTGGACAATTGGAGCCAATGATTTGGCTACCCAGATCGTCCGACATTAATCCCATGAACATTTATGGGACATAATGGCGAGGTCAGTTCGTGCACAAGATCCTGCTGTGCCTATATTTCTGCAGTGGACTTCCAGCGACTTGTTGAGTCCATTCCACGTCGAGTTGCTACACTACGCCGATCGAAAGGACGTCTCACACGATGTTACGAGGTATCCCGTTACTTGTCACCTCGGTGTACGGTTTTTATGAGGTTAGTATTTACAAGCGATCCGTCACGGCTTCGCACGGGTGACACTAAGTACATAAGGCCGCGCGACTTGTCTGGTGTAGCGGTAATAAATATACAAAACTTTGTCGTGACTCGGTCTATCAGGGAAACCCATATCGAAGTCCGTGTAATACTTTCTGAGCTTAGCAGCGGGGAACTATTGAGCCGTAGTAAAGTTAGCTTTGAAAAGCGCACCGCAGCGCGTAGCGTGAAGCAGTCGCCCTCCATTTTCTGGCGGTGGCGCCGCTGTCGCAATTGAAGGCTTCGGTGTCTCCCTCTAGCGGGAAAGGGGAAAAGTGGGCTGTTTGCGGGGGTTTAAGAAGTGGCTGTATGGGCTCTCCTGGAGAGTTGGCAGTCGGGCATCAAGAAGTGGCTTCTCTGCCGTTGCTAGAGGGACAGCACGCAGACCTCGGCATCAGCGTAAGCGATGCGAGCAGCGGCTCCGTGGTATGGGGCGTTAACTGCACGTCGCGAAAGGAATCTTCCTGAGCGTGGGTCTGCGAGGGACCTAATCTGCAGTTCGGCCGTATGCTGTCGACCGGCGATGAGGTTCTGAAAATCGGCGCGCCTTCCTGCGTCCCTTGAAACGGCTGGCAACGGGCGGCTCGGCAGAGCATTTGGAGGTGCTGCGTTGGTTCAGTCCTGGGAGTCGTAACACACCAGAAGTTGAGTATTGACTGCTAACAGATTTTATGAAGTTTAATTGAATTCAATTTACTTATTCTTGTTAATTATACCAGCCGTATATTTTGGGGGTTTCCCGCCATTAATTCTCGTCTGCCCTCCCGCGGGAAGGTGGTAATATTAGAAAGGGTGGTCCGTTTGTCGCCTTTTGAGGACGAAAGGGGGGGGGGGGGGTGTGGAGTCAGAGTAAATCTGTGGTTCGGGTTGCGTCTTTCCCCTCCCACCTTACCTACGGGTTTATTCGACTGTTAGCCTCTGCCATGTCTGTCAAAGTCTAAGGCACCGATGACTGTACTGTTTAAAATGCAAGGCACTAAGACCTCATCCATTCTCTCGCCTGCCATAACTAGTATTACTAGACTCACGTGTAAAAGGTTAAGAAAGAAGAAAAATTCCTTTTGCCTCGAGGTAAGAACTAGTCAACTGCGTAACGAATTCGTGCTCATCTGGAAGCTGTAACTTACGTAAATTTGTGTTAATGTATATTTGGCTATAATTAAGCAAGGTTGTTAATGTACACAGTAGTAGATTTTTTATATTGTTTCTAGTCAGCAAAAAGTTGTGTGTTTTTTCAATTCAAAACTTTTTAAGGCTTTTACTCAATGTGCTTATGTTTTTTATACAGGTAGTTGGTTATTAGTGTGTTTACTTGCCATACAAAAGTTCGCCATTTCATTACGGGTAGAAATTATTGCCTTGAAAGGAGCATGTTGTAAAAGTTCGCAAGTCCTACCTGGCGAGAGTGTGTGTTTGCCGTAAGTTAACTGGCAGAAATTTGTAAAATTTGTTTCTTTTATATGTTTTGGAAATGTTAACGTTATTAACTGTGATTTTCCCCCCTCCGTGTGCTTAACTCATGAATTTTGGTTTTTCTATTTTGAGAAATTTTGTAAACAGGATTGTCTTTATATGTTGCAGACAAGTTAGATTCTGCGCCATTTAATGAATGGAGTGAAATTCACCTGTAATTTAACTGAGCTTGAAATATTAATGCGTCGCGTTGTATACGTTAAATTGCTTGACTGTACTTGCCTTTTATTGGCGTGAAATTTTTTATAATAATTTAATAATTTAAAAATCCTTTCCTATCGTAAATTGTGACCTATTTGTTAAATGATTGTTTTTTTTTAACATCGTAAAGTCTTGCACCAAATTTTAATAAAAAGAGTTACTGAAAATTGTGGGTAATTTCACCAGTTATTCCTTGGCACCTACTTCTACTTTACATTTTGTGTATTTATTGAGATTAAAAACCTTTGGTGAACCAGTAGTAATTTTACGGTTCAACTATAATTTATAATATGTATAGATTATTTTGGTGTCAGGCAGGTAAAATTCAGATACAGGCAAATATTTTCCGTGCTCACTTTTTTAGTTGCGATTGGCATTGGTCAGCGACACGAGAAAAACATTTCGAAGTGAAATTTCAACGCTATTAGGACCTCTTTCAACCCTGACCTGTCCGGCGTATCCAGTTGGACAGAGAATACCGCCGATATAATTCAGAGATTTCACAGAATATCCAGTACATGTGGCTTTCGTCAAAGCTGATATGTTTCTCGGCATGGTGGGCCAGGGTCTTTCAATTTTTCGCGTATACACGTGGCCTCCAGCGGTCGCAGACTCCTACTGGAACACGTCGGGGTCCATCTGCAGCACGCGGAATGCTGGAAGGAAATTCTAATTTAGAATTCGGACTGCTGCAGTGTGCCTTCGTCGCGCAGCCGGTTTCGCTTTCCCAACAGCCGCAAATAAATCTCTCCTTTCCTAGATTGCACCCTATCATACGCTTTAATTAGTCAACAGACTGAAGCGGCATGTTGTACTATGTTAAGAGATGAAGAGTTATAAATGATCTTGTCTCTGATTGCCGCTCTCCAGGTTTTGTTTGCCAATCGGACTACAAATTTGCCAGCGTCGGTGGGCGGTACCACGTAATGACAGTACGTGGGCTGAGGTGAAGAGTGGAGAGTGGGAACTCAGTAATGCAGAGATAAGCCCTCGGGGCACCGCCCTTTGCAAGCAGCCGTGCCGTGTTCAGCTCATAACGCAGCTTAACGAGCCCCGGTGAGAACATCATCGATACAGATATTGACTTCACCACTCTTAATCAAACAGCGAATGAGTGTGCCGACCGATCCACTGTACTTTGACGTGATAACCGCGGAGAAAGGGTTCCGTCTAACTTCACTAACCGCACACCACTGATCTACGTGAAATATGTGAGGCTACTCAGATAAAATAAAATACAGTGACGGAAAAAAATGGCAACACCAAGAAGGGTTTGTGCGACATAAATGCAAGTTGGCAAGCGTGCCGTGTTCAGCTCATAACGCAGCTTAACGACCCCCGGTGAGAACATCATCGATACAGATATTCACTCCACCACTCAATCAAACAGCGAGAGAGTGTCCGGCCAATCCACTATACTCTGATATTTCTGATGCTACTACCCAATGCCAAAATCTACAAAAGCTGTGAACAATGGAAGTAATGGTAATTATCTCGACGTGACCAGTCTGACAGCAAACTACATTACTGTCCATTAAAATTGCTACACCAAGAAAAAATGCAGATTCATTGGTCAAATATATTATACTAGAACTGGCATGTGATTACATTTTCACGCAATTTGGGTGCATAGATCCTGAGAAATCAGTACCCAGGACAACCACCTATGGCCGTAATAACGGCCTTGATACGACTGGGCATTGAGTCAAACAGAGTTTGGATGGGGTGTACAGGTACAGCTGCCCATGCAGCTTCAACACGATACCACAGTTCATCAAGAGTAGTGACTAGCGTATTGTGACGAGCCAGTTGCTCGGCCACCATTCACCAGACGTTTTCAATTGGTGAGAGATCTGGAGAATGTGCTGGCCAGGACAGCAGTCGAATATTTTATTTATCCAGAAAGGCCCGTACAGGACCGGCAACATGCGGTCTTGTATTATCCTGCTGAAATGTAGGGTTTCGCAGGGATCGAATGAAGGGTAGAGCCACGGGTCGTAATACATCTCAGACGTAACGAAAATTCAAATGTGTGTGAAATCTTATGGGACTTAACTGCTAAGGTCATCAGTCCCTAAGCTTACATACTACTTAACCTAAATTATCCTAAGGACAAACACACACCCATGCCCGAGGGAGGACTCGAACCGGGACCAGCCGCACACTTCATGACTGTAGGAAATGTAACATCCACTGTGCAAAGTGCCGTCAATGCGAACAAGAGGTGACCGAGACGTTTAACCAATGGCACCCCATACCATCACGCCGGGTGATACGCCAGCATGTTCCAATGTGCGTTTACCGCGGTGTCGCCAAACGCGGATGCGACCATCATGATGCTGTAAACAGAACCTGGATTCATCCGAAAAAATGACGTTTTGCCATTCGTGCACCCAGGTTCGTCGTCGAGTACACCATCGCGATACGATAAACCGCAATCGCGATAGGCTACAATCCGACCTTTTTCAAAGTCGGAAACGTGATGGTACGGATTTCTCCTCCTTTCGCGATACATCACAACAACGTTTCACCTGGCAACGCCGGTCAGCTGCTGTTTGTTTATGAGAAATTGGTTGGAATCTTTCCTCATGTCAGCACGTTGTAGGTGTCGCCACCGGCGCCAACCTTGTGTGAATGCTCTGAAAAGCTCATCATTTGCATATCCCAGCATCTTCTTCCTGTCGGTTAAATTTTGCATCTGTAGCACGTCATCTTCGTGGTGTAGCTATTTTAATGGCCAGTAGTGTAACATGTACATGTCTCATACAAATTTGTTCTCTCCGATTTAGGAACACAGGAGATATCAGGGTATCTTTTATAAAGCAGTAACATTAATATATTTTACGATTGATAAACACACATCTGCTACAGTTGACGATATGGCAACGTGAATGTACCCTTTCACAAAAATTAACAATATTCACAAATCTGAAAGATAATGTCAATTCAATATTCGCGCCAGTGGCACAATAGTGGCGCCTGTAGCGCCACTAGGAGGATGCAAATCAGATTTGCTTTAAACGCTCGTAAGCGTCAATTACCATTGAGAATGGACGTGGTGAGTTGATGTTAGTTAAGGATACCTTTAAGACGATAAAGACGCCATTATCTACACCTCACGAGTTTGAACGGGGTCGTGTAACAGGGCGACGAGAAGCTGTGTGTTCCTTCTGCGATACTGCAGGAATAGTTGGCAGTAATGTAGCCACTGTACATGGCTGCTGGCAGCTGTGGTGACGAGAATGTCCAGTCGTAAGAAGACCAGGGCTCCGGATGGCCACGTTGGCACTATGGAGAGGGAAGATCACCGTGTTCGGCCTATGGCACTGCCGCATCGTACTGCAGCAGAGATCTGAGCAGCAGTTGGCAGCACAGTGACACAACTAACTGTTACAAATCGGTTACTTCAAGGGCAGCTCAGAGCCAGACGCCCTGTAGCGTGCATTCAACTGACCCTGAACCACCGCCATTTGCTACTTCAGTGGTGTCAAGCGAGAACTCACTGGAGGGCGAAGTGAAGGTCTGTTGTGTTTTCTGATGGAAGTTGGTTTTGTCTTGGTGCCAGTGATGGCTGTGTGTGCGTTAGAAACTAAACAGTTGAGCGCCTCGAGCCAACCTCTCTGCGTGTTAGACACACTGGACTTACGCTTGGAGTTATCGTCCTGGGTGCGAATTCGTGTGACAGCACTCTGACTGCAAAACTGTACGCCAGTCTGGTGACTCGACCTGTTGCACTGCCATTCATGAACAGCATTCAAGGGGTGTGATTTCCAACAGGACAACGCTTGCTCACATATCAGTGCTGAAACTCGACATGTTCTGCAGTGTGTTAACACGTTGCCTTGGCCTGCTCGCTCACTCAATCTGTCTCTAATCGAGCACATGTGAGAAATATTCGGACGACAGCTCCAGCGTCATCCACAAACATCATTAACCGTTCCTGTATTGACCGACCAAGTGTGACAGGCATGGAACTGCATCCCATAAACTGACACCCGGCGCCTCTACGACACAATGCATGACCATCTGCATGCTTGGCTTCAATATTCTGGCGATTACACAGGTTATTAATGTCTCAGCATTTCACATTTGCTATGGCTTATCTGGCGCTTACGTTGTGATCCTGTAGTGTTAATCATTTAAATATTTTACCTAGACAGATGTATTCTAGAAATTTCATTACTCTACATTAATTAATTTTTGCTGTTGCGATTTCTTTTCCGTCAGCGTATTTTCCCAATGAGCCATCACCTTGTCGGAAGAAGTTATTAAAACTATTGTGAGCGCTTCATGTAAAACCACTGCAATACCTTATACGAGTTGAGAAAAATCCTGCCCTACAGCACAGAGCAGTATTAACTGAGTATTAGAATGACGAAACGCAGCCCTTGCAGTGGATACTGTGTGCGCACAGGAAAATGTCGCTAAATCTCGAAATTATTTTGCCGTTCGCCGCTGTTCTCCTTGCAACTGAAATTGCGAGATGGATATTGATTGCAAAAGCTTACAGAAGCGTTGTGCCTTCAGTTAGCGATATTACTTCTGATGCTAGTACCCAATACCAAAATGTACGAAAACTGTGAATAATGAAAGGAATGGCATATATTTGGACGTGACCTGCCTGACAGCAAAGTACTATGTACATGTCTCATACAGATTTGTTCTCTCTGATTTAGGAACACTGCAGATAGCAGGTATCTTTTATAAAGCACTAACGTTAATATATTTTACGATTAATAATCACACATCTCGAATAGTTGACGATGTGACGACATGAATGTACCCTTTCACAAAAATTAATAATATTCACAAATGTGGAATGAGTTAATGAACAAATAGCATCATATGCAAAAGTTAAAGAGACACAGGAGTATGTCATCCTCTGTGAGTCCTATTACACACACTTCCTACTGAATGATAGTTACTTCTGCAGCAAAGAACATTTAGCATATAAAGGTGCCTCCCGATAGAGATGGATCGTTTGTTAGGAGATCAAGTTTGCGTTATGTTTGCTATCATTTAGTTTTTGCAGGGTTTCTCTCAGCCTTTTGAGGCAAATGTCACAATTGTTGTCTCAACACGGTCTCCCTCATATTTTTCCAACTAACTTGGTGCTCTGTCTCCAACAAGCTGAATATGAAAGAGATATAAACTCCAACTACCGTTTTTTTCTAATATTTCCTCTAAGCGTTAAAAAAAAGCTGTTTGGAAAAGGAAACTATATTGTAAACAATCTACAATTATTATTTATCCTAAAAATTAAGCTCACTTGAAGTATATCTCTGAAAATTAAACTATGCAAGCTTCTATGAATTTTGAATGGGAATTGTTCAAAATTTCCCACGGAAACTGCACATGTGACATGTCGTTGAGTGAGTGTATACAGTGTGTTATGTAGGGCTAACTGCAAGTTGAGGGCGTCTGACGACTGTGTTTTGCACAATTACGCATGATACGCGATTTTTAAATTAATGACGACGGCATAGCCACATATTTTACTAGAAACATATTCATCCTTTGGATCTGCAGCTCTCGTCTTTTCTTTACGCATTTGCAGTTATATTATAGGATATGGGTTTTGCAAACACACTGCTTTTTCTTTATACCCAGACATGTTTCAGCACCTCTGTGCTATCATCATTGGTTTTTTTGTTTATTGGAAAACTGTAAAAAGCGAAAACATTTTAGGTTATAATTGATTTAAAAAAGTGAGGCCTAAAGAAAGTTTTCGTTCGTTTTGCGCCTTACCTGATTTTACATTATATGGTTTTGCAGGACCAACTCTTTAGTCATCTGCAAAGCAAACCAGGTTAATGTAAATTTCATCGGCGATTTAACAGATCACGTTTTAAAAATCAAGGGATGTGTTAAACCGCCGATGAAATTTACATTTACTTCGTTTGTTTTGCAGATGGCAAACTATCAGTGCAGAGCACAATGGAGTCAGTCTTGCTAAACCACATAAGGTAAAATTACGGTAAGAAGCAAAACGAATGAAAACTTTCTTTAGGCCCCACGTTCTTAAATCAATTATAATCTAAAATATTTCCACTTTTTACAGTTTATCGCCGGCCGCGGTGGCCGAGCGGTTGTAGGCGCTTCAGTCCGGAACCGCGCTGCTGCGACGGTCGCAGGTTCGAATCCTGCCTCGGGCATGGATGTGTGTGATGTCCTTATGGTAGTTAGGTTTAAGTAGTTCTAAGTTCTAGGGGACTGATGACCTCAGATGTTAAGTCTCATAATGCTCAGAGCCATTTGAACCATTATTACAGTTTTTCAGTAAACAAAAAACCCACTGATGATGGTGCAGAGGTGCTGGGCATTGTGCAAGGCCAGAAACGGGTAGCGTGAAAAATAAAAAAAAATATAGACAGTATGGTTGAGAAACGTCGACTTGAAGAATTTGTTGAGACTGTGGGGCCCACGCAGAAAAAAAATAAATAATCGAGAATCTGTGGGACCACCACGAATGGGCCCGCCGGGGTGGCCGAGCGGTTCTAGGCGCTACAGTCTGGACCCGCACGACCGCTATGGTCGCAGGTTCGAATCCTGCCTCGGGCATGGATATGTGTGTGATGTCCTTAGCTTAGTTAGGTTTAAGTAGTTCTGAGTTCTAGGGGACTGATGACCTCATCAGTTAAGTCCCATAGTGCTCAGAGCCATTTGAACCATTTTGGACCACCTCGAATAGGTTCTCAACCGAGAAACCTAGCGCAGCTGGACACGACGCTGGAGTCTTCTGGATTTCACGTCCAAGTCAGTGTCTTCCAGGACCTCTGACTCTCTTCCTGCTCGTCGCGCAGCGGTCCACTCTCAGAAGGTAGTTTATTCAGACTTGTGACCGGCGGTCACATCAATGTGATTGGACTGCGTAAGATGTAATAGAATACCGTCGGCTGTCTGACAGCTATGCAGCACGCCTCGAAGAAGAATGTCCGCCTTAGACACGACCACGACTACGTGAAGTGCAGGGTTGCGGCAGCTTCGGTGGGAGTGTGGAGTGAGAGAACAGACTGTGCGATCTACGAATACGGTGCGCCGCGTCAAATGTTTTAATAAGGCGGAGTCAGCGAACACGACAGGTAGTAGCAGTTTAATGGCAACAGCTTGCATGCGTCTGCCACTGCGCGTTTGCTTAAGGCGGCGAGCCGACACGGCGGTGGTACGTTTCTGTGTGCATTTGCGGTACGCCGAGGCAGTAAATACGGTGCAGGGTGCGGCGTGGCGTCGCCCTGCCTCGCAGACAGCCATCTACGCGGCTAGCAGTACCCACGACCCGGTCCTGTGTTCGCGACCCCGTTCTGACTGCAACCCGACGGCCTTTAGTCGGCATCGTACAGTAGCGGTTAGGACTGTGCGAACGCCGACCGAGTTTGAACCGTGTGTATTTGGTGCTGACGAGGCACGTACACGTTACGAAGTATTCTTTACTCGTTACTTTCGTTACTTATCGTCGTTACAGATGTAACTATTTCACATAAATACTGTTTTGCTAATCCAGTATGTTTTGAGTTTAGCCGTGCGAGTTTGGAGGACGAGGAAAACAGTGTAGTCATGACGTAATGCGGAAACGGAGTGATTTATATGACATATAGAAAGGATCACAGTACTTGCAACCCAAATCAGCCACTCAGTTTGAAGAAGCCCAGATTATTCTACCAGTATTGTACCAGTAAGTATACCCACATGAATATACAGGGTGGTCCCTCGATCGTGACCGGGCCAAATATCTCACGAAATAAGCGTCAGACGAAAAAACTACAACGAAACTTATCTAGCTTGAAGGCGGAAACCAGATGGCGCTATGGTAGGTCCGCTACATGGCGCTGCCATAGGTCAAACGAATATCAACTGCGTTTTTTATAAATAGGAACCCCCATTTTTTACTATATATTCGTGTAGTACGTAAAGAAATATGAATGTTTTAGTTGGATCACTTTTTTTCTCTTTGTGACAGATGGCGCTGTAATAGTCACAAACATATGGCTCACAATTTTAGACCAACAGTTGGTAACAGGTAGGTTTTTTAAACTAAAATACAGAACGTACGTAAGTTTGAACATTTTATTTCGCTTGTTCCAACGTGATACATGTACCTTAGTGAACTTATCATTTCTGAGAACGCATATTATTACAGCGTTATTACCTGTAAATACCACATTAATGCACTAAATGCTCAAACTAATGTCCCTCAACCTCAATGCATTTGGCAATACGTGTAACGACATTCGTCTCAACAGCGAGTAGTTGCCCTTCCGTAATGTTCGCACATGCATTGACAATGCGCTGACGCACGTTGTCACGCGTTGTCGGTGGATCATGATCGCAAATATCCTTCAACTTTCCCCACAGAAAGAAATCCGGTGAACGTGCGGGCCATGGTATGGTTCTTCGACGACCACTCCACCTGCCATGAAATATGCTATTCAATACCGCTTCAACCGCACGCGGGTTATGTGCCGGACATCCACCATGCTGGAAGTACATTGCCGTTCTGTCATGCAGTGAAACATCTTGTAGTAACATCGGTAGACCATTACGTAGGAAATCTCTATACATTGCACCATTTAGATTGCCATCGATAAAATGGGGGCCAATTATCCTCCCTCCCATAATGCCGCGCCATACATTAATCCGCCAAGGTCGCTGATGTTCCTCTTGCCGCAGCCATCGTGGATTTTCCGTTGACCAGTAGTGCATATTATGCTGGTTTACGTTACCGCTGTTGGTGAATAACGCTTCGTCGCTAAATAGAACGTGTGCAAAAAATCTGTCATCGTCCCGTAATTTCTCTTGTTCCCAGTGGCAGAACTGTGCACGGCTTTCAAAGTCGTCGCCGTGCAATTCCTGGTGCATAGAAATATGGTACGGGTGCAATCGATGTTGATGTAGCACTCTCAATACCGACGTTTTTGAGATTCCCGATTGTCGCGCAATTTGTCTGCTACTGATGTGCGGATTAGCCGCGACAGCAGATAAAACACCTACTTGGGTATCATCATTTGTTGCAGGTCGTGGGTGACGTTTCACATGTGGCTGAACACTGCCTGTTTCCTTAAATAACGTAATATCCGGCGAACGATCCGGACACTTGGATGGTCTCGTCCAGGATACCGAGCAGCATACATAGCACATGCCCGTTGGGCATTTCGATCATAATAGCCATACATCAACACGATATCGTCCTTTTCCGCAATTGGTAAACGGTCCATTTTAACACGGGTAATGTATCACGAAGCAAATACCGTCCGCACTAGCAGAATGTTACGTGGTACCACGTACTTATACGTTTGTGGCTATTACAGCGCCAGCTATCACAAAGCGAAAAAAGTGGTCCAACTAAAACATTCATATTTCTTTACGTACTACACGAATATGTAATAAGAAATGGGGGTTCCTATTTAAAAAAAAACGCAGTTGATATCCATTTGACCTATGGCAGCGCCATCTAGCGGGCCAACCATAGCTCCATCTGGTTTCCCCCTTAGACAAGTGGACCACCCTAGGAGAAAGTGCGCCGCTGACGTCAGAGTGAACACAACCAGCGGCCAGTAGCCCGCAGTTCCCATAACGTACGTATTTTGTTGTAATTGCGTTTATGAGCGAAAACAAGGTTGTTTACGGCAGTGAGAATTTTTATTAGTAACTGGCGATTGAGTTCAGACTTACGCCGTAATTATCAGTATATCGACGGATTTTTTAAAGTAAGTTTTTAAGTGAAAATCAATGGTTTGTCGCGCGATCGCCAGTTGTACTAACGACAGCAGACAACTAAGTATATTATGAATTAAACTTCACGTATTTCCTAAAAATAATGGGTCGAAACGAAAATCGATAAATGCTTGTAAGCCTGCAGATTCGTTTTCAGTTGAAAATTATCATGTTTGCTCAATACATTTCACTGATTCGGATTATGAAACGGATTTGAAAAATGAACTGTTAAAGATTCCTTCGGAACGCTATTTGAAGACTGATTTTGTTCCAACCCCTAATTTACCATCCTCCTGTGCTGATTTAGGTTCAAATGGCTCCGAGCACTATGGGACTTAACTTCTGAGGTCATCAGTCCCCTAGAACTTAAATCAACTTAAACCTAACTAACCTAAGGACATCACACACATCCATCCTCGAGGAGGATTCGAACCTGCGACCGTAGCGGTTGCGCGGTTCCAGACTGTAGCGCCTAGAGCCGCTCGGCCACCCCGGCCGGCTGCTGATTTAGGGCGTTGTAACGAGCCTAATAATGTGAGAAATATAAAGGACGAAAACGAAGCTATCGTAAAGAAAATATTTTACAGGCAAATATATTACCAACTAATGAAGAAATTATTAATGGAGAAAACCGTGAAAGCAAACACTGTTTTAAATGCGACAATGCGTGCTTACGCCAGCAATTACAAGTAATGCAAATAGAAATACAAGAGGTTAGGCAAAAGAACGCAGATTTACAGGATCACCTCTCTCGATGTAGGGCTGAATTACATGAAACTGAAACATGTTAAAAAAGTGATTGGAGTCTCATTTTGTGACTGTCAACAAAAAGTGGTTATGAAACGACGATCTACTAACTGGTCATCTGAATTTTTGCAAAGGCTGCAACTTTACGTTGCATATCTTATAAAGCGTTAACTTTTGTCTGAGACGTACTGAAATATCCTCTTTGCACCGTAAAATTACTACTGGTTCACCAAAGGTTATTAATCTCAATCAATACACAAAATGTAGAGTGGAACTAGGTGCCAAGGAATAACTGGTGAAATTACACACAATTTTGAGTAATACTTTTTATTCAAATTTGGTGCAAGACTTGACGATATTTAAAAAAAACCAACAATTATTTAACAAATAGGTCACAATTTACGATAGGAAAGGACTTTTCAATTAAAAAATTATTATAAAAAATTTCACGCCAGTAAAAGGCAAGTACAGGCAAGCAATTTAACATATACAACGCGACGCTGTATAATATTTCAAACTCAGCTAAATTACAGGTCAATTTCACTCCATTCATTAAATGGCGCAGAATCTAACTTGTCTGCAACATATAAAGACAATCCTGTTTACAAAAGTTCTCAAAATAGAAAAACCAAAATGCATGAGTTAAGCACACGGAGGGGGGAGAATCACAGTTAATAACGTTAACATTTTCAAAACATATAAAAAAACAAATTTTACAAATTTCTAACAGTTAAGTTACGGCAAACACACACGCTCACCAGGTAGGACTTGCAAACTTTTACAACATTCTCCTTTCAAGACAACAAATTCTACCCGTAATGTCATGGCGAACTTTTGCATGGCAAGTTAATACACTAATAACCAACTACCTGTATAAAACACATAAGCACGTTGAGTAAAAGGCTTAAAAGGTATTGAATTGGAAAAAAACGCACAACAGTTTTTGCTGACTAGAAACAATATGAAAAATCCACTACGGCGTACATTAACAACCTTGCTTGATTATAGCCAAATATACATTAACACAAATTTACGTAAGTTACAGCTTCCAGATGAGGAGGAATTCGTTATGCAATTGACTAGTTCTTACCCCGAGGCAAAAGGAATTTTTCTTCTTTCTTAACCTTTTACACGTGAGTCTAGTAATACTAGCTATGGCAGGCGAGAGAATGGATGAGGTCTTAGTGCCTTGCATCTTAAACAGTACAGTCATGGGTGCCTTAGCCTTGCACAGACATGGCAGAGGCTAACAGTCGAATAAATCCGTAGATAAGATGGCAGGGGAAAGAAGCAATCCGAACCACAGATTTACTCTGACTCCCCCCCCCCCCCCTTTCGTCCCAAAAGGGGACAAACGGATCACCCTTTCTAATATTACCACATTCCCGCGGGTGGGCAGATGAGAACGAATGGGGGGAAACCCCCTAAAAATACGGCTGGTATAATTAACAAGAATAAGTAAATTGAATTCAATTAAACTTCATAAAATCTGTTAACAATCAATAACTTCTGGTGCGTAACGACTCTCAGTACTGAACCAGCGCAGCACCTCCAAATGCTCTGCCGAGCAGGAAGGCGCGCCGATTTTCAGAACCTCCTCGCCGGTCGACAGCATACGGCCGAACTGCAGATTAGGTCCCTCGCAGACCCACGCTCAGGAAGATTCCTTTCGCGACGAGCAGTTAACGCCCCATAGCACGGAGCCGCTGCTGGCGTCGCTTACGCTGATGCCGCGGTCTGCGTGCTGTCCCTCTAGGAACGGCAGAGAAATCGCTTCTTGATGCACCGACTGCCAACTCTCCGCGAGAACCCATAGAGCCACTTCTTAAACCCACGCAAACAGCCCATTTTTCCCCTTTCCCGCTAGAGGGAGACACCGAAACCTTCAATTGCGACAACGGCGCCACCGCCAGAAAATGGAGGGCGACTGCTTCACGCACCATGCATTAACCCGCCAAGGTCGCTGATGTTCCACTTGTCGCAGCCATCGTGGATTTTCCGTTGCCCAGTAGTGCATATTAAGCCTGTTTACGTTACCGTTGTTGGCGAATGACGCTTCGTCGCTAAATAGAACGCGTGCAAAAAATCTGTAACCGCCCCGTAATTTCTCTTGTGCTCAGGGGCAATCGATGTTGATGTATCATTCTCATCACCCCGCTTTTGAGATTCCCGATTCTCGCGCAATTTGTCTGCTACTGATGTGCGGATTTTTCTCGACAGCAGGTAAAACACCTACTTGGGCATGACCATTTGTTGCAGGTCGTGCTTGACGTTTCACATGTGGCTGAAACACTTCCATTTTCCTTAAATAACGTAACTATCCGGCGAACGGTCCGGACACTTGGATGATGTCGTCCAGGATACCGAGCAGCATACATAGCACACGCGCGTTTGGCATTTTGCTCACAATAGCCATACATGAATATGATATCGACCTTTCCCGCAATTGGTAAACGGTCCGTTTTAACACGAGTAATGTTTCAGGAAGCAAATACCGTCCGCATGTTACATGATAGCATGTACTTATACGTTTGTGACTATTACAGCGCCATCTACCACAAAGCGAAAAAAGTGGTCCAACTAAAACATTCGTATTACTTTACGTACTACACGAATATGTAATTAAGAATGGGGGTTCCTATTTTTAAAAATGCAGTTGATATTCGTTTGATCTATGGCAGCGCCATCTAGCGGGCCAACCGTAGCGCCATCTGGTTTCCCCCTTCATGCTAGACGAGTCTCGTTCTTTGTAGTTTTTTCGTTTGATGCTTATTTCGTGAGATATTTGGCCCGATCACGATCAATGGACCACCCTGTACGCAGATGACAGCATTTGAGAGAAAATGTGTAGATGGACTCAATGACTTGGGAGTAATAGGCAAATCGCTCGACATTTGAATAGGAGCGATGCCAGTATTCGATGTCAGGAAAGGACGAAACACAGTCTCTAGCAGGAAGTGGGCTACCTAGACAGACGACAGAACGAGAGGACCCAGCAATCGACAGAGAGGCACCCAGAGCCCCAGATCATCATTTGATCGATCCAGCGTACAACTGGTGCCTCAGTGACTACAAGGGGCACTAACATGCGGCTCACAGAAAGGGGGCTGAGCTCACGGCGCCCCCTGCGCCGACTACCATTGACCGCTGTACACCAGCGAGACCACTTGTAGAGGTGTCGGGCACATTTGACCTCGAATCTCATTGACTGGAGTAAAATTGTCTTCAATGATGGGCCCCGCTTCGAACTGAGTTCTGATGACCAGCGAAGACGTGTCTGTCGCCCGCCATTCGGCCCAACAACCAAGAGTGATGGTCTGGAATGGCACGTCATTTCATAGCAGGATCCCTTTGGTTGTCACTCGCGGTACACTTACAACGCAGTGGTACGTCGACGATATTCTGCGCCCCGTTTAGTTGCCCTTCATGGCAAGCCACCCTGGACTTATATTTCAGCAAGATAAAGCCCGCCTGCCAACAGCCAGAGTTTCTACTGCTTGTCTTCGTGCCTGCCAAACCCTGCCTGGGCCAGGAAGGTCTGCCCTCCAACCAACTCGGGATTTTGACGACCTAACTCACCAATTAGACATAGCTTTGTACAACATTCCTCAGAAGGAGTTGTATCAATCAGCGCCAATCCGAATACTGCTCGCATAATGGCCAGATGTGTATCAACGCTTTATTCACTTGCTCAATTTGTGTAGCTTTTTCTCTTGAATAAACCACCCAATTTATCTGAAATTGTAATCGTATGTTCGATTGTATGTGTACAACATCGCATCTACAAGTTTTAGTCGCAACCGGACAATTCTTTTTTTTTTTTTTTCATTATTCTTAGCGTGCATTTTATTTGTGTAGCCCCAGACTTACGCAGTGCGCTGAGGTGGTGCACTGCTAAAACACTGGCCTCGCAATGTAGAGAGTGTCTGTTCCCCCTAACCGTCCAGATTTAGGTTTTCGTGCTTTCCCTGAACTGCAGAAGGCAAATGCCGGGATGGTTTCTTTCAAAACATGTTGTATTCATCAAATGCACTGGGCATCAAAGATATAATTATGGCAGGAAGAGAGCCACCTACCACTAAAGTAGCTGCTCTTATGAGGCTACTTGCTTACACGAAGCAATTTTGCAGCATCATCACTGGATCGAAGATGGTTAGGCAACTCGGATTAGCAACAATGTACAATAATTTATCAACAGAACTTTTGCAGTACTAAAATGGAGTAAGAAGATGGTGCATGGCAATAGAGTGCAGTGTTCACTTAGACTGATCTGTCTTTAAGCTTTGGCGTAGTCCTAAATCCCGTGAACAATGACCAACATTACTTGTAGAATGTCTAGTTAGGTTTTCGTTTGCGGAGACTGTAGATGAGTCCCGGACACGTGGATAGATGCTATGCTGACATCGTCTGACGATTGTCTGGCAACTGTCAACCTGTTGCGCGGAGCCATGTGCCAGATTATATCCACGTTTGGTGGAATGTATGTCCACTTGGGATCAGGCAGATGTGTAACACAATGCGCCCCCTCTGCACTCTAACCTTACGTACGAGTACATTGCGCCTGAACCGTAGGAAGCTTGGGGCTCTTATATGTAGGCTGAGCGTCGTACCTCCACGGAGGCGCAGCAAAAGGACTTGGCGGACTTGTTTCTTCAGCGCTCAGCCTGTAGTGATAACGTTATCGACGGGATGCTAGCATTTAATCTTCCTTACTTTCTTACTTGGTTGAAACAGTTTACACTAGAAGCGTATTGTGGTCTGTACTCACGTTTACAACATATCTTGTATAAAACACTCTTGGTTTCTTTCTCTCGCCTAATATGAGTAAAACATCGAGCTTTAGAAGAATCCTCCTCCTTCCTTGTCAGGTCCATGTGATTGTCAGTTACTCCTGACGAAGATAATAGAGGATTTCGGCGGAAGCTCGAGGTTTTCCCCAGACCTGACGCGGAAAAGACACCGAGAATGTTTCATACAAGAGTGACGTCGCAAGAAACTTCGCTGTCAGGGGTATTTCTGATGGCCCCAACAGAACCCTTCATGCCCTTCTGTCTCTAACAGAGAGCTTACGTTTTGTTCGAGTGTTATATGTAATAGACGAAGTTTTCCCATGAATTCTGTACGGTATCTTGAAGCTAGGTACAGCAACTCTTAACAGCCGTGTGATGTACAGACGGCAGCAGAGCCAGGATGGGGAAGGTCTAGGCACATTTATTTGGTACAAGCCTTGTTGACACAAATTTATTATTTATCAGTAATTGCTTATACATCCAAGTTAATACAATTAACAGTTTAAAAGGAAATTTTAGCAATAAATTTTTTTAAACATTCTCTAGAAGAAGATGTAGCCCCACTCTGAAACATTACATAAAGGTACTGTTAGTAAAGATTATATTATATCGTACAATAGTGCAACATGTACAAATATTAACAATTACACCAGAAAAATATTGAACTTGTAATTTGTACTACATGTAAATCAAACCTTAAATAAATCCAATTTGGGAAGAGTGCAACAAATTCCCTACTGCCTGCTTAAGAAAATGTGGCAATGATAATCATGTTTTTTTTTTTTTTTTTTTTTTTTTACCTACTGATTTCACTTAAGCTTACGTAAACCTTCACAAAAGTCACTTATTTTTCTCTCATGTGACATGAGGTCACCTTTCGTGACAAATACACAAAATTTCTATTTTTTTTTTATATCAGTTAAGTAAGGTACAAGACAGAAATAACATTAACGACTGGTGACATGAGTAAACTCTGTGAAGTTTTCAGTTTCACGACGGTTGTGTTATCTAGCAAATTTAATTTAAATACTCCCCCCACGTGTTCCAAAGTCAATTCAGTCAGTCTCGAGAAGAAACACAACTTAATACACAAATATGGCAATATCAAGAAATAGATGGGTTTATCCCAAGCAATATTAGTAGAATTAAGAAATTTGCATTTTAAATGCATCAATTTTAACAAAGTCTAATGTAATAATAATTTGGACAGAACTTTCATAAAACGATCGATGATAGTGGATACCGTGCCATACACTATGAGAGAAGTTAAGAATTATTCAGAGTAGACACCTGGCACATGATGATATTCTCTGAAGTATTTCAAATCACAAAATGTTGGCTACAAGTACCAACCACATAATAAAGTAATGATCATTAAATATAATAAAAATATATGAAAATTTCGGCCTTAGCCAGGTGACGAGAACCACACCAATGCAGTTTCCTGTTACACTCGAGTGCTAGGCCCAAGAAACAACAGCTGGTCATGGAGAACCACGCTAAGCAAGCGAGCATTCCGTCCTCCCCACATGCTCGCAAACAGCCACACTCATCGCAGTCCTTAATCGGCAGGCACCAGTTGGCTCCCCGCCGCTTCCTTCCTGTCGCCATATCCCGACCGAGCCGTCCTCCCAAAACTGTTGCCTCGCGCACCAGCGCCAACAGCGCACAGCGATCACGCCCCCTATCGCTGCGGCGAAAACAAGTGAAATAATCTCGCGGGTAAATCAAATGAGCTGAGCCGTGACACGGCTCAACCCGCAAAGCTTTTTTGGTGTTATTCTGAACGCGCTATCTAACAGGGGACCCGCAATATGCCCTCTTTACTTGCCTGTAAGAGCCAATATGACGGTACATGAACGTGGCAACACAAAGAGCCCAGCCTGAGAGGAAGTTTACTACAGTGGAGATGTTTTAATACGACAGAAAAACGAAGTGCAGCGCAATGTGTGACAGACAACTAGCTTCGGAAATGAAGTGCTTATTCGTCTACAGAGGTTTTTGTCTAAATGCCAGTACTTTTAGCGTGAAAGGATAAACAGTCGGTAGAATAAAAACTAGATAGCCAGGCTGTTTAGGACTGCACTTAGATTCTCTCGTTAACCTACGTAATAATTTGCTTAATGTTGCGTTGGACACTAAAGAAATTTCCCTCCATAACTTACCTGATTGATAGCAGAATCTGGAATCTTAATTTTGCTTCTTGTGCCTCAGTATCGGTAGCAAAACCTTCTTCAACTTAATACGGTTCCCGCCCACTGTACACGGTGTCGGTGCGTGTGTGGCTGCCCTGCTGTCTACCGCAGCCTCCAGCGCGATGTGGGGCGCACCCAGGAGCGGCCGTAAGAACGGCTCTGACGTGTTTACAGCACCATCGCCTTATCTGCTTTAACCTCGAGTCTGCGCATCCCTTGTGCCTCGTACCATATTTCACTTTGCAGCAACTCCAGTCTGCATTATGCTAACATGCTTCATTTAATTCTGCTCATTTTGTTCGAACATTTACGACGCGCCAAACTAAACAGTCTGCAGCCTGCCACGGTTTCGCTAGTATTTTTACTTCACCTCTGATTGCACAGTTTTCTAGCGGAGAGAGGAAGTGTAGTGAAATGCACAATGAGATCAGCGGATTGTCGCTGATATGAAACTTCCTGGCAGATTAAAACTGTGTGCCGGACCGAGACTCGAACTCGGGACCTTTACCTTTCGCGGGCAAGTGCTCTACTAACTGAGCTACCCAAGCACGACTGACGCCCCGTCCTCACTGGCAGAAGTAAAGCTGTGAGGATGGCGCGTGAGTCGTGCTTGGATAGCTCAGTTGGTAGAGCACTTGCCCGCAAAAGGCAAAGGTCCCGAGTTCGAGTCTCGGTCCGACACACAGTTTTAATCTGTAGTGAAATGGTTTCGGTCATACCTGACGTCTCGGCAGCAATGCGTCATCTCCGGCTGCATACAGGTAGCATGAGGCGCTCCCCAGGGTTCGGCATCTGGTCCTATACTCCTTTCATTTTACGCATGAGTTTTGTTGGTTGGTTTTGGGGAACGATCCGAACAACGGGGTCATCGGCCCATCGGCTTAGGGACGGATGGGGAAAGAAGTCGGCCACACCCTTGCAAATGAACTATCCCAGCATTGGCCTGAAGCGATTTAGGAAAATCACCTCCCGAATGCGAGTCCAGTGTGCTAACCACTGCACCACCTCGCTTGGTATCAGTTTTGTCCAAACTTTAAGGATACGTAGGCAAATGATATACAGTATGAATGTTCCTAACATGACCCACAGGCGAAACCGGGGGCTATACAAAGCGTACTTCACAGCTGGTATAACCGACCGAAGAGTGGCAGTTCAGGAGGTGGTTTTTTCTGTTTGTTCAAGATATTATAATATTGGTATCCTCACTTAAGGTCCTTTCAAACGGTGGTGATAAACAGAAGATTGCGTAGTTGGAGTCAGCGTCAAATAATAACGAACAAGGTCATAAAACATCCGTCACCATCAATGTCTCGTCTATTGCTGGTAAACATCTAGCACTGTGAGTAGTGGCATTGCAAAGTTTGAAGCGGAGCGCTTGAAATCAGATGCGCCGTGCGCATCGTCACCATGAGAAACATGGTCAATGTTAATGACAGGAGCGATATCTGGGGCATTCACCCTGCCACTGATTTGCAGCGTGACCTCCCTTAGATACGACTACCTCGCCAGCTCATGGTTTAGCACACCAGTTAAAATGATGGTGGGACTTTTGGTCTGAAATACAGAAAGGTTTCTTAAAAAAATCTATCTTACAGACGGTTGACGGACATTAAATATGCACTGTTGGCCATAATATTTGCGGTACCATGCATGATAAAAAAGAACGAAATTTTACTTATCTTGCGTATACTGCACTAGCGAACCCAATAGTGTTTCACAATTGCTAAATATGTATATGACTTGGAATACTGCTTCTGCCCAGTCCCTCTGTCCATCTAATTCCCCCTCTCTGTATCCATCTCTCCCTCGTCCCTCCTCTCTCTGTCCTCCTCCCCCCCTCTATCTCACTGTTTCCTCCCCCCCCCCCCCCCGTCCATATATACCCTCTGTCGATCTCCTCTTCGACCCTCGACCGTTATTGCAAACGGAACTTCGATTCGGAGTTGAGGTCGCTTAAAATTAATGGGAAAACTGGTTGGTATCATTAGTATACGGGGTATGAGAGAGACGTGTGCACTTCCTGGACCAATAAGGATAGTATACAGTATGCAGGTAGGATTGCAACGTTTCGGACGATTCAGATTCTGTAGCAGTTTTCTAATCGTGAGGCAATAAGTCGTAAATAATGTCTTCCTACTGTGAGAAACCATTTGTCTAATGCTTTAAATGCTCTGCTATCGCAGCTAAAACTGACGAAGTTAACGAACCTACAGATTTTCACAACACAGTACAGCATTTTCTATCTCGCAGTCGGTTTAAACAGAAAAACTGCACATTGTTTTTTTAAATATGTAAAGCATATGTCCGTCTGAATTTTTAACAGTGTATCGTGTAAAAATTTGAAGTAAACCGGTCAAGAACTCTTCGTGATTTTTGAGAGTAACGTTAAAAACTACGACCTGTGTTTATATCCTCCTGTGTCCTTTGTGATACCGCAGGTTTTTATTTTTTATTGCGTCGTGCATTGACGCTAGCGAGTTGGGCTGCTGGTATCGTATGCTAAAGGTTACGCGCTTGCCGTATATCAGTTGTTTCACATTCTCAACAATCTCAGCAGGTGGCAGCCCGGTTCAGTAGTGGCGGCTTCTGTACTGCAACGATATGTGGATCAGCAAAGGTAAATTAAGGAGCTTTGTCGATTACTGCTGATGTTTTTGTATCTTCTTTTTAATATGTCTTCAGACTAACATGACGCAAAAGCCAGCGCTTGAAAGTGATATTACTGTTGCTAACGGTTTTCTCATGGTATCATCTATGTTACCCCGGACTCTTTTACTAAAATAACGTTTGTCAGCCATATCTTACGCATAAATATCATGCCTTTGACATTAAAATTTTAAGAGGCTTGTAGGGAAGTATGCAGTGGGAGGCAGAATTAAAACAAATGTGGACATTAAGAATACATATCATTCTGTGGTCTTTGCATGGCTGCTACATGGCTAGAATACAGACAGGATGCTATCCTAAATAAATGGGGAAGAAAGGATATAATGCAGTATTACGCATTTAATCTTGATATTGCTCAAAATATGGTATGCTACAAGAGGCCTGCCGAACGAAATGGAAGCAGCTCAGAAGAGGATATCGGATAGGCAGAGACCAAACATCTGAGAGTACCCCAGGCAATGCCACCACTTCAGTTTAGGTCATCAAACGCTTTACACTCGCCAGAGAAGATTAGAAAATCTCAGCGGAAGTGCATATCCAGATGTTGGTTCACAGGATGTTGCACAGAATCCAAGGTATTTTTAAGCATCACAAGGGAACGCAACTGTTTCTTGAAGTTTTATAATAGGTAACCAAAAAACTACATTACTTGAAGCTGAAGCTTAAAAATGCAAAGTAAGAACATAATGTGATTTTTCCTTTCATGTAACAGATGAGTCAGCAGGTATGAAATATGATACCACCTGTAAAATTTTATTTAAAAAAATTAAAAATAACAAAACATTTGATGCTAATTTATGTTAATTTATGCATGTACTAGTCCAGAATAGACTTTCATTAAAATAAAACAACGGAAAATCGGGGATGGAATGTAACAATATTCTGAGAACGAGAGATGCTGAGTCGTAGATAGGCACAACAAAAGACTCTCACAATATAGCTTTCGGCCGTTTAAAGCCTTCATCAACAACAGACACAGATACGCACACATATACACACAGAATCACTCTGTGATGTCACCGCCAGACACCACACTTGCTAGGTGGTAGCCTTTAAATCGGCCGCGGTCCGTTAGTATACGTCGGACCCGTGTGTCGCCACTGTCAGTGATTGCAGACCGAGCGCCACCACACGGTAGGTCTAGAGAGACGTCCTGGCACTCGCCCCAGTTGTACAGCCGACTTTGCTAGCGATGCTACACTGACAAATACGCTCTCAATTGCCGAGACGATAGTTAGCATAGCCTTCAGCTACGTCATTTGCTACGACCTAGCAAGGCGCCATTACCAATTTATATTGAGCTTCTTATTACTGTACCGTCAGACCGATGTTCTACAGTTATGGATTAAAGTTAAGTATTACATCAACTACGTACTTTATTTGCTACTAAAAATTCCCTTAACTGTTCCAGACCTCACGCCAGTCTGCGTGTAATTAAACGCGTGCATTTCGGCCTCCTCTAGCAACACGGTGTTGGCTCTTCTGCCAACACAGCACACTCAAACGCAACTCGCTCACACGCCTGCAGTCTCAGGCAACTGTGGTTTCAGTTGCCTGAGAATGCAGTTGTGTGTCTTGATAACCTGCCATTGTCGCAGCAATAACCGATCTAACAACTGTCTTATATAGACCTTGCTGAGAAACGACGTAATCTGCCTGTTTACATATCCCAATATTTGAATACGCATCCCTGTACCAGTTTCTCTGGCGCTTCAGTGTAGATACGGGAACGTCATTCCACGCTGCTCGACCTCTGTGGGAACGCTGATCACGTGCAGTGGGGCAGTGGTGGGGCGCAAACGCTTGCCCACGTATTTCCAGTGAAACTTCTGCAGAATGCCGTGGCCAGAGCTACAGTCATGTGCCCTATGGATTGAGGTAGATAAGGGCAACATGGAAAACGTGTGGTATCGCGTCACGGTGACGTCGAAGAGAGATGAGACCCAACGGTGTTAACGAGTTGGAAACGTCCAGAGAACCATCTGTGGGAACCACAGATGACCGTGTTGTGTAACGAGTGGTAGCACATGAGTTCATCACGACAGATGTCGGACTCGCATGAAGATGACGAGTGCAGTCGAGCTACGTTTGCTCTCCTCGGAGTCTCCGTGAGTGGTCACGTCTTCGTGATACTGTACAAGCCCTGCGTCCAGGCTGCTCGCTGAGCCCGCCCACGGTCGAGACACCTCTCTCTCTCTCTCTCTCTGCTGCCACGTCGAGGGAAGCCGCAATAATGGTCGCCATGGCGACTGTCAGACGTCTTCGCGCTTTCCGTGTGGATGCCCACCTGTCTTACAGCATCGTGCCCGTTTTCTTACTAAAGATGGTGACCTGTACAATCCTACACTGCCGATTGAAAAGCGTGTGTGTCCTTCGAGGCGCCAGTACTTCGCGGCCACTGCGGTCTTGCACGGTGATGAGTATGCTCCTTCCCTGAACCCATCGATTCTATGGTAGGAACGTTCGCGTAGTACAGCGAACAGGGCGACTAGTATGACGTCACAAGTTCGTTGCGGGGCCCGTATTTTTCCTGGGCGCAGTACTGACATTTGTTGGTGCAGAAAGTTACTACTGCAGAGGACTGGATAAGAAGCATTGCAGAATAGCACCAAATTCAAATTTTACACTTAACAACCTCCACTTAAGGAGAGAAAATAGAAGGCATTACATTTTGACTGACCACTGTACGTAATATAGATGCCGTTACTACTTCCTGCTTTGAGCAGTAGCGTTGAAATGCTAATCATTTACATTCTAGAAATTGTACTAGAATTGATTTATGTTTGTTGCATGCTGGCACCACGTTGTTGCATTTATAACGTCAAAAGGTGTTGTTGCCCTTCACTGTACAATGATCAACCAGAACATTATGACCACCTACTTAACAGCCGCTGTGTCCACCTTTGGCACAGAAAACAGCGGCGACGCGTCGTGACATGGAAGCAATGATGCCTTGGAAGGTCGCTGGAGGCAATTGGCACTACATCCGTGAACTCAAGTCACCTAGTCCCCAAAAATATTGGGGAGGGAGCTGATGAGCTCCGACGCCACGTTCAATCACATCCCAGATATATTTGACCTGGCGAATAGGGCACTTTGTTCATCTAACCACTCCATCACGCCGGCCGCACTGGCCGAGCGGTTCTAGGCGCTACAGTCTGGAACCGTGCGACCGCCACGGTCGCAGGCTCGAATCCTGCTTCGGGCATCGATGTGTGTGATGACCTTAGGTTAGTTAGGTTTAAGTGGTTCTATGTTCTAGAGGACTTAAGTCCTCAGATGTTGAGTCCCATAATGCTCAGAGCCATTTGAACCACCCTGGCCTTGTGAATGGCGTAGTGTCTTGTTGAAAAATGGCACTGCCATGAAGGGGTGTACGTTGTCTGCAACCAATGTACGATACTCCTTGGCCACTATCGTGCCTTGCACAAGCTCCACTGGACACATAGATGGCCACGTGAATGTTTGAAGAGCATCCCGGAGCCGCCGCCAGTTTGTGCCCATCCCGCAGTACAGGTGTCAAAGAGCTGTTCCCCTGGAAGACGACGGATTCTTCGCGTTCTCCCATCGGCATGATGAACGCTCTACCACTGCGCCTACGCCTAGTGCCGATGGTCACGTGCACATTTCAGTTGTAGTTGCCGATGCCGTGGTGTTAACATTGGTACAAGCACGGATCGTCGGCTGCGGAGTCCGATCGTTCGGAGTGTTCGGTGCACCGTGTGCTCAGACACACTTGTACTCTGCTCAGTATTAAAGTCGATGTTTCCGCCACAGTTCGCCGCCTGTCCTGTTTCAATAGTCTGTCGTGCCTACGACGTCCGACAACTGTGATGATGGGTGGTCGGCCGACCTCACGACTTTCTGATTGTGATTTCACCTTGGTTTCGCTACGTGTTGAAGACACTCACCACAGCATTCTCGAACACACGACAGGTCGTGCAGTTTCCGAAATGCTCATGTCGAGCCTCCGGGCCATAACTACACTACTCGCCATTAAAATCGCTACACTACGAAGATGACATGCTACAGACGCGAAATTTAACCGACAGGAAGAAGATACTGTGATATGCAAATGATTAGCTTTGCAGAGTATTCACAGAAGGTTGGCGTCGGTGGCGACACCTACAACGTGCTGACATGAGGAAAGTTTCCAATCGATTTCTCGTACACAAACAGCAGTTGACCGGCGTTGCCTGGTGGAACGTTGTTGTGATGCTTCGTGTAAGGAGGAGAAATGCGTACCATCACGTTTCCGACTTTGGTAAAGGTCGGATTGTAGCCTATCGCGATTGCGGTTTATCGTATTGCTGTTCGCGTTGGTCGAGATCCAATATGGAATCGGTGGGTTTAGGAGGGTAATACGGAACGCCGTGCTGGATCCCAACGGCCTCGTATCATTAGCAGTCGAGATGACATGCATCTTATCCGCATGGCTGCAGTTACCCTTGACGCTGCATCACAGACAGGAGTGCCTGCGATGTTGTACTCAACGACTAACTTCGGTGTACGAATGGCACAACGTCTTTTTTCGAATGAATCCAGGTTCTGTTTACAGCATCATGATGGTCGCATCCATGTTTGGCGACATCGCGGTGAACGCACATTGGAAGCGTGTATTCGTCATCGCCATACTGGCGTATCACCCGGCGTGATGATATGGTGTGCTGTTGGTTACTCGTCTCGGTCACCTCTTGTTCTCACTGACGGCACTTTGAACAGTGGACGTTACATTTCAGATGTGTTACGACCCGTGGCTCTATCCTTCATTCGATCCCTGCGAAACGCTACATTTCAGCAGGATAATGCACGACCGCATGTTGCAGGTCCTGTACGGGCCTGTGTGGAAACAGAAAATGTTCGACTGCTGCCCTGACCAGCACATTCTCCAGATCTCTCACCAAATGAAAACGTCTGGTCAATGGTGGGCGAGCAGCTGGCTCGTCACAATACGCCAGTCACTACTCTTGATGAACTGTGGTATCGTGTTGAAGCTGCATGGGCAGCTGTACCTGTACACGCCAGCCAAGGCGTATCGAGGCCGTTATTACGGCCACAGGTGGTGGTTCTTGGTACTGATTTCTCAGGATCTATACACGCAAATTGCGTGAAAATGTAACCTCGTGTCAGTTCTAGTCATCCAATAAATACCCGTTTATCATCTGCATTTCTTCTTGGTGTAGCAATTTTAATTTGCAGTAGTGTATCTGCCCTCCGTCTGACTCAGATAGGTCGCGCGCCTTTCCCATTCTGCACACCGACAGCACGCTCGCTGATACTACAGCATATGCGGTGGTGTGTCTGACTAGCAGTCATTCCTCGCCAGGTGATGCTGCTATCGCCTGGACGGGTTTCTATCGATATAGGTCGGTGGTCATAATGTTCTGGCCGATCACTGTATATCCGTGCCAACAACAAAGTGAGGGAAGAGCAACTTGCAACGTGCGTGGCATCAGGCTGTAGGGTACGGCTGCAGAGTGTGCTCCCGCCGGCTAGGGCAGCGCAGAGCTGGCGATAATGCGTTGTGGGAGCGGGCATGTGCGTCTGCCACGGGGCAATATCCGGCCCTAAATCACGCCCGCCTCGCCCTGGCCCTAACCCTAGAGCCTGCCTGGTCCCGGCAGGTAGCGACGCTGCGCTGATTTATGCCTGTCAGCGCCGGCAGACAATCAAAACTTCAGCAACAGGAGGCCGCCGCAGCGTCAGCACAACCTCCGCCTCCTCCGTGGAAACTCTTCACCTACAGTCGCGTCTCTCTGCCGCCCGCTACGAGGTCTAGAAGCAGACAGGCACATTCGATTGTTTTAAAACACGTGCGCACTCGCTGCGAATGCTTGACAGAGATGGCAGCACTGTGTGGCACTGCGGACTGGTTCGTTATCGTAAACCGTAAACTCTGATCCAATTTTTGACTGTCTTTTTATCTGTGGCAAGAAAACAATGGATAGTTTCACAAGCTGCGGCATCGTCGAGAAAAAACTGTGACCCATATATGTAATAAGTTTAATTTTCGTCTATGCTCACAAACTTTTTCTTAATATTTTATCGGTTTCGGTCTTTAACGACCATCATCAGATCTGTTTTGTTTTTATGAAAAAGATCTGATGATGGTCATGAATGACCGAAACCGGTAATCTGTTAACAAAAAGTTTGTGACCATAGACGCAAATTAAAGGAAACTTATTACAATGGATAGTGACAGAGATAAAATTCCAAATGCTTTTCTCTACTGCTTTTTATCTGTGGTAAGAAAACAATGGATAGTGATGGAGATAAAATTTCAAATACTTTAGTTCTGTCGAAGATTTTTAGTATCTACTAAGTAATTTGTCTACAGCTCGTGGTCTGGCGGTAGCGTTCTCGTTTCTCGAGCACGGGGTCCCGGGTTCGATTCCCGGTGGGGTCAGGGATTTTCACCCGCCCCGAGATGCCTGGGTGTTGCTGTGTCGTCTTCATCATAATGAAACATCCCCTTAGAAAAATTTATGAATTACTGTGTTGATAAATCTCTTATGTTATTTGATTTTCAAACAGCTGAGCAGAACTGAACGTACTCAGACATTTCTCTCTTTACTTAATCTGATCAACACTAAACTGACACACAATATTTTTAGCGCAACGCAGTCTGACTTTCAGTAATCCCTACAAAAGAATGGCCCTGACTGACAATAACCTATACCTTTCATGAATCACTTACCTCACAAAAATCTTCGTTACTCGAACTACTGCAATACAGCGAGCGCCAATACTGCCAGCTAAATAAAAGATTCTAACTACTGAAGGCACTAACTATTGATAGGCATACTTAGCAAATGAAAGATTTTGGTAGAGAACAAACAATGAATTTACTTTAATAATATTCAAAAGTCATCATATACATATCAGTTCATGATATACAGTATTACAAATTTATAACATTACTTGAAAATACAGCTCTTCGGTTGCACAGGTAAAAAATTTTCAACTTTACCTAGGTTTCAACTGCTCTAAGGCAGCCTTCATCAGAAGTAAAAAAATACTATAAATTTCGTCTACGGTTGCTGCATTATCGGCCATGTTCAAAATTGTAAGTATTACAAATTTACTCTTTATGATGGACGCATGTCCAGATCGTCCGCTCTCAAAATTCTGCCATCTCTCTCCCCACATCCACCACTGCTGGCGGCTCACCTCCAACTGCGCAACGCTACGCGCTGTTCACATCCAACTGCCCAGCACGACAATGGCCAAAATTCCAACAATGCAGACCAGCCACGGACTGCACACAGCACAGTCAGTGATTTTCATACAGAGCGCTACGTGGCGTTACCAACATAAAAACCTAAACAGCCTACTTAAAATCATTCATCCCCATTACGGTCGGAAGAAGACAACGACAAACCACCTCCATTAAGATTTTGACTAGTACGGCGGTGCGGATCTCCCGCACCGTTCCCCTACGCTCTGTCAAGATACATGGGACTTCATTTCCATTAAGTAAGTTATGAAACAATAAACATTACACTTCTTGTTGTGAAGCATTTAAAAAAAGGCGAGCCAATATTATCCGCACTAGGGGCTACTTTCACCCATTTCGTCATTTCTTCATGACAAAATTGGCCAGGAGCGAACAGAACTCGCGCACTGAGAGTTTCGTTCAAACTTGATGGTGTATATAGCTGCATCATCCATTGTGGGATTCGAGAATCTCGACCATTTTTGTCTCTTATCGGCACTGATTCTGGAAAGTCCTAGGGATTCCAAGATTTTCGAGACTGTTTTAATTCCAATAGTACAATTGTGACATAAGATTATGTAGGAAGCAGGCGACCATTATTATCATCAGCGAAGGAATGACTTTATTGCTCGCATGACGTCGGAATTCATCCATCGTCAGATATCTAGCAGCAAGATTAGTCTGTGAATGTTTATTTCACATACAGCTTGAAACACCACATCTACGTGCGATAATCGCCCCTGGATATGTGATGATGCAAAATCCCGAAACGCGCCATACGAGCAATAAAGTCAATCCCTGCCTGACGTTTGACTTTAACCACTGCGATCCAGTCACCCTGAACGCGGAACTGCTGACTGTTTTAACTTCAAGTTTGACATCGGATGAAAAATGACAAAAGAAATATGTTTTTCATCTGATATAATCACAAATTAACAGTTTTCCGGTTTTTGTTTTGAATCTGCTTTGAAACCTTGCTTCTTGCCAAATTCATGATTCTAATCTAACAGAAAGTACCCTATAGCTTTTGATGAGTGAGTTTGCGAGTACCAAAATATGTGACATAAATGACCGTAGCTTTTGGCTCCATTGACGTAGAAGCTTGCGTTTATTACACGGCCAAGTGCCTATACACCTTAGAATGTGACATAATTTCAACTCGATACGTTTACAGGTTTCTCAGAAAAAAGGGGTCTTAACAGACAGACGAACGGGCAGTCAGATAAGAAATGACAAAGAAATCGCGTGATATAAATACAAAGTTACGGTTTTTGTAGTTTTCCTGTGGTTCTACTGTCAAACCTTCCTTTTTTCCAAATTTCATCATCCTAGGTCAGTACGAAGTACCCTATACGTTTTGATGAGTGAGTTTGCGAGTTTTAAAATATATGACATAAACGGCGGTATCTCTTGATTGCGATGATTTAGGAGCTTCAATTTTTAACATTGCCAAAGCACCACAGATCTCAGTATGTCACCTAAATTTCAACTTGATACATTTACCTGTTCCTAAGAAAAAGGGTTTTTAGCAGTCGGACAGACAGACGGTCAAGAAAGCAACCCTAAAAGGGTTTCGTTTTCACCGGTTGAGGTAGGGAACCCAAAAAGTGGTAACGTGATGATGGCGCACAGTAAAGTCAATGACTGTCTCTAGAGCAGATACTCAGGAGCACGGACAGCAAATAAAACACTCAGTATTTAACTTTATTCACAGAGTGGTACAGTAAATGTACAAGTGTTGTATGTTTCATCAACTGCCTAATTAATTTTCAAGTTACACGTTACGCTGTGGTGACCATTTTAAAAAAGAATATATCATATGTTGAGGATACTGTACAGTATGGATATGACCCACGTTACAAAAATTAGTGAAGCTGTGGTACTTAAAAATAGCCACATTTTGTTTGTCGAAAAATGGCTCTGAGCGCTACGGGACTTAACATCTGTGGTCATCAGTCCCCCAGAACCTAGAACTACTTGAACCTAACTAACCTAAGGAATTCTGCTACCTAGGCAGTAAAATAACCAATGACGGACGGAGCAAGGAGGACATCAAAAGCAGACTCGCTATGGCAAAAAAGGCATTTCTGGCCAAGAGAAGTCTACTAATATCAAATACCGGCCTTAATTTGAGGAAGAAATTTCTGAGGATGTCCGTCTGGAGTACAGCATTGTATGGTAGTGAAACATGGACTGTGGGAAAACCGGAACAGGAGAGAATCGAAGCATTTTAGATGTGGTGCTATAGACGAATGTTGAAAATTAGGTGGACTGATAAGGTAAGGAATGAGGAGGTTCTACGCAGAATCGGAGAGGAAAGGAATATGTGGAAAACACTGATAAGGAGAAGGGACAGGATGATAGGACATCTGCTAAGACATGAGGGAATGACTTCCATGGTACTAGAGGGAGCTGCAGAGGCCAAAAACTGTAGAGGAAGACAGAGATTGGAATACGTCAAGCAAATAATTGGGGACGTAGGTTGCAAGTGCTACTCTGAGATGAAGAGGTTAGCACAGGAAAGGAATTCGTGGCGGGCCGCATCAAACCAGTCAGTAGACTGATGACCAAAAAAAAAAAAACCTAAGGATATCACACACATCCATGCCCGAGGCAGGATTCGAACCTGCGACCGTAACGGTCACGCGGTTCCAGACTGAAGCTCCTAGAACCGCACGGCCACGCCGGCCGGCTACACAGTTTTGTTTGTTGTATTGGAGTGATAATTCTTATCGAATTCCCCCCCCCCCCACGCCAAGTATAAAACGGTTTACCTCTTTGTTCTGGCCATTTGCAGCAGGACTTTGCTTTTCCCATACAGTTCACTTTAGCACCTCATCACTCATCTCAGTTCCAGTCCCGGAGTATTCTTCACTGTCGTATAAAACTGTAGCATACTGCCCAACAGCTAATTTATCTTTCAGCATTTTGTAATATTGGGCCGGCCGCTATGACTGAGTGATTCTAGGCGCTTCAGTACGGTTGCTACCGTCGCAGATTCGAATCCTGCCTCGGGCACGGATATGTGTGATGTCCTTAGGTTAGTTAGATTTACGCAGTTCTAAGACTAAGGGACTGATGACCTCAGATGTTAAGTCGCATAGTGCTTAGAGTCATTTGCACCATTTTGTAATGCTGGACGTCATCTTATACGTCAGATAAATTTTCTGAATCGCCGTAAGATTCTAGCAACGTTTAATCTTCACTTTGTGGTTACAGGCTAAACTAATCCCATATTTTTCAAAAATATGTGATGTTTTACAGAAGTGTTAAATATATTAGCTAAATTCAATATCATACAAATGGCAGTTCCTCAAGTTATTACTTAATAATGACAGAATATAAAATTACACACATCGTATTTTTAATTTATCTGATGTGAACCCTCCAGGGAGAAGTTATTAGGACCTAACAGCTATTATAATATGTATTGCCAACATTGAGTTCACTGCTGCGAACACAATATTATTTCGTCGAACTCACAACCTTCTAGATCGTTATTCACACACCGTAAAAACATATTGACTTGCTTATTTCAACCTAATGTCATTTTAGCGAGAAAATATTTTAAACTTTGGCCGACTAGTGGGCTGAAGTCACCCCCAAAGGGCCAAACTAGCTTACTTCACTTACAATGGCGACGTTTTCATTACAAGAACCGAGTGTGATCATTCGTTTTCTCCGTCTGTGTTGTCTGACACCGGTTGAAATCCGTCACCAGTTGAGTGAGACATGTGGCGATGGCGTCACGGATGTGTCTAATGGGCATTTATGGCTGCAACAGGTCATACAAGGCAGAACATCGTGACAACAAACCGAGAAAATTTCGGCCTCGCAACACCCAGTCTCACAACATGGTCGAGCTAGTGGAAGAAGTTGTTTCGGAGGGTCACCGGAAGACGGCGGAGCACAACGCCTCGGAAGTTCGTATTTACGTTCGGTCTGTGCACGGAGTCCCGCATGAAGACTTGAAAATGCGAGTTGAGTCATCCACGTGGATGCCATGAATCCTAGCGGACGACGACAAAACTGCACACGTGGTATGTTGGCAGGCAATGTTGACGCGTGATGACAACGTGAATGAGACTCTTCTTTCATCGACTGTGACAGTGGGTGAGTAGTGCATGCCCTTTTTAAATCCTGAAACGACGCGCCAGCACTGTGGAAGCGCGCGATCACACACACACACACACACACACACACACACACACACACACACACACTGTCACCGAAGTGGTCAAACAGAACTCCTAAAGAAGCATTCTCGGGGCCATGGGATAATGGCGTCGGCGTTGTGACAAAATGTGTACTGCTGCAGGAAGGTTACGTCGAGAATTGACACGTTGTTTACAGTTTCCATGTGGTTAGCTTGCGACAAAAAGTCGCTGTTGTACCTTGAACGTACCTCTCAGAGCCACTGTTCAAACATTACTCTTGCTGACATCCGAGGTATCGGGTATACGATTGCCGATTGATCCATTTAACTTTAATGGTTGTATGACACACATGCTGCTGAATTTATTTGATGAATGAGAGAATCTGAAAATGCAGCAAATGAAGTAGGCAAATAGGAATATAGATGACTGAAAAATGACGTTAACAAGAAGAGCCTTACGGCAAACCGTGAACGACTAACGGAAAAAGTACAAGTCTGTAGAAGTTTTCTTGGTTGTGGAAAAGATTTATTCCGTGTACAAGAAAAGTCAGCAAACCCTTAGAGGACAGAGAATCAGCTACATAGTTATCAAGACCTTCGACGACAAGCTAAGAGAATACTGAAAGGTGGAACCATTACGTAGATGGCCCGTACAAGGCAAAAGTGTATAAAGCAGGGCTTCACAACATACGTGCTCGCGGAGCAAGCTGTGAGCAGCAAGGCGCGAGCACGGAGCAGCGCGAGCACGCTACCCCCACTACCGGACCACAGCGGAGAGTGGGGAGAGTCACGTGGGGTACACAACAGCTGCCGCCAGTCGATGTAAATCCGCGGCCAGCTGCAGGGATATCACTCACGAATTATTACTGCGACAAATGAAACAAATAAAGGAGAATGTACACGTGCCACATAATTTTATTAGCTTAGTGTATGCCTCTACCATCTGTAGACACTGAAACTAAAGAATTCCACGACAATCCTATATTTTCAACACTTTCTTCAACACTACTTAAAATATCACCTCCGGTTGTAGTGTTCTTCATGGCTACTACATCGAGGAGCTCCTCCCTCACCTGAAGGTCTCTGTTAACACCTCTAATAAATATGGCAAGCTGCGCTGTTCCAGTGATATCAACACTTTCGTCCAGAGCTAGAGAATACGCCATAAAATCTTAACAGATATTTGCAAGCTGGCTCTGGACGTCGTCTGCCATGTCCTGTATGCGACACATAATGGTCATGTTAGATAATGGCAAAATCCGAAACTGTTCAACTTGAGATGGACACAAATGTTCCGCTGCAACTACCAAACATTCTTTTATTAAATCTCCATCAGTTAAGGGGCGCAGGGAGTTTGCTAAAAGCAAAGCAATTTTGTAACCCACTCTGAGAGTTGCCTCAGTTGATTTTTCTTCGTCGTCCAGATCTTCTTCGGATAGCTTCCTTTTATGTTTAATAACTTCCTGTGCACGATCTGGTCAATCACATTTTCCACGTCCGTAGTCTTTCGCGTTGTACGACATATAATGTCGCTGCAAATTAAATTTCGTAAAAGAATTCACCGTTTTGTGACATACTAAACATTTTGCAACACCATCTTTTTCAGTAAACAGATAAAATTCCTCCCAATGGGGGTTGAACTGCGAAAGCATGGTTGGGGTTACACAACGGCGACTTCACATGATTCTTAACCAGCGAAGTGACTGTTAAGAGCTGATCGTAGTACTTTAAACGTTACACAGTCGGCGCGAATTCAATAGGCACGCTGCGGCCCTATTCAAACGTGCGCGCGCATTTCCCCTCCCTCCCTACTCCCGACCTTGCAGCTGCTCGCGAGCACGTGCCTGAGCAGACGCGAGTACTCGCGCTCAAAACCGGCCAGTTGTTAAGCCCTGGTATAAAGGGAAGACGAAGCGTATGAATATCTGCAGGACACGTGACACTGCAAATAGAATTTGTCGAAGCTATGAAATGCGTGACTCAAAACAAGGTGCCTGTATTAGACGAAATTCCTGGTGTGCGGGACATGTGAGTCAGGCGAAATACCCTCATACTTCAAGACCAACATAACAATTCGAATTCCAGTAAGGGCACTTGCTGAGAGGTACGCATATTACCGAACTAACGGCTTAATAAGCCACGGTTAAAAAATACTGACACGAATTATTTACAGAAGAATGTGAACATTGATGCAAGCCGACCTCGAGTAAGATCAGTTCTTGCCGAACAAATGTACACTATGTGATCAAAAATATCCGGACACCCCAACAACATACGTTTTCCATATTAGGTGCATTGTGCTGCCACCTATTGGCAGCTACTCCATATCAGCGACTTATTAGACATCGAGGCAGAGCAAAATAGGGCGTTCTGCGGAACTCACGGACTTCGAACGTCGTCAAGTGATCGGGTGTTAAGTATGGTCAAGCCACACATCACGCCGGTAAATGCCAAACGATGCCTCGCATGGTGCAAGGGGCGTAAACATTAGAAGACTGAACGTTGTGTGGAGTGACGAACCACGGTACACAATGTGGCCATCCGATGACAGGGTGTGGGCATGGCGAATGCCCGGTGAACGTCATCTGCCAGCATGAGTAGTGGCAACAGTAAAATTCGGAGGCTGAGGTGTGTGTGAAATCTTATGGGACTTAACTGCTAAGGTCATCAGTCCCTAAGCTGACACACTACTTAACCTAAATCATCCTAAGGACAAACACACACACACCCATGCCCGAGGGAGGATTCTGAACTCCGCCGGGACCAGTCGCACAGCCCATGACCGCAGCGCCCCAGACCGCTCGGCTAATCCCGCGCGGCAATTCGGAGGCAGTGGCGTTATGGTGTGGTCGTGTTTTTCATGTAGGGGGCTTGCACCCCTTGTTGTTTTGCGTGGCAATTTCACAGCACAGACCTACATTGATGTTTTAAGCACCTTCTTGCTTGTTGAAGAGCAATTCGGGGATGGCGATTGCATCTTTCAACAGTATCGAGCACCTGTTCATAATGTACGGCCTGTGGCAGAGTGGTTGCACGACAAAAACGTCTCTGTAATGGACTGACCTGCACAGAGTCCTGATCTGAATCCTGAAGAACACCTTTGGGATGTTTTGGGACGCCGATTTCGTGTCAGGTCTCACCGACCGACATCGATACCTCTCCTCAGTGCAGCACTCCGTGAAGAATGGGTTGCCATTCCCCTAGAAACCTTCCAGCACCTGAGTGAACCTATGCCTGCGAGACTGGAAGCTGTCATCAAGGCCAACACCATACTGAATTCCAGCATTACCGATGTAAGGTGGCACGAACTTATTCAGCCAGGTGTCCGGATACTTTAGATCACATAGTCTAGGTACATGCGAGGCAATACTGCCCCCACGATTTCGCTTGGAAGACAGGTTAAAGGAAACCAGTTCTGTCGCTATAGATTGTTCTTAACAGAGTTGATGCAGTAATTTTTTTAAATAAATTTTGAAGTATAGCGAAGCAGTAGCACAGATGAGACACTAATAGGGTCACAGCCTATCCCTCATATTATTAATTCTGTTCGTTCAGCAAGCGCCAAAGGCAATCAAAGAGTAATTTGAAAAGGCAGTTAAAGATTAGGAAAAAGAAATAAAAGCATTGAGGTATTTCTAGTACACTGCAATTCTGTCAGGGAGGGCAAACGACCTAGAAGAACAGTTGAACGAAACAGAAAGTGTCTTGAAAGGTGGGTATAAGATGAAAATAAAAGAAGTAAAATAAGGGTAACGGAATGTGGTCCAATTAAACCGAGCGATGTTGACGAGGTTTGGCTTAGGAACCGATACACTAAAATTGGTAGATGAGTTTTGGTATTTGGACAGCAAAACAACTGATGATAGACGACATGCAGATTCCAAATTTTCGGAAATCGTTTGACACGGCGCCCCACTGCGGGCTGTTAACGAAGGCACGAGCATAAGACGGAATAGGTTCCCAGATATGTGAGTTACTCGAAGGCTTCTTGAGTAACAGAATCCAGTACGTTGTCCTAGACGGGAAATGTTCATCAGAGACAAGTGCGTAGTCTGGAGTGCCTCAGGGAAGTATGATTGGACCGCTCATATTCTCTGTGTACATAAATGATGGGACGGACTGGGTGAGCAGCAATTTGTGACTGTTTGCTGATGACGCCGTGGTGTACGATAAGGTGACGCCATTGAGTGACCGTAAGAGGATACATGATGACTTAGATAGAATTTCTTCTTGGTCTGATGAATCGTAGCTTGCTCCAAATGTAGAAAAATACAAGTTAATGCAGACGAGAAGGAAAAGCAAGCTCTCAGTACTCGAATACAGTATTTAGTAGTGTGTTCCTTTACACAGTCACGTCTATTAAATATTGATATGTAACGCTGGAAAACGGTGTGTAATGGAGCGAGTACGTACGGAGTACGTAAGTAGATGTAGCTGGACGAAGTAGAGAGAATTAAATGTGACATCTGCCAACAGCACCAAACTTCTCCAAAAGAGAAAGAGGCGTTTGTTAAGATCTAATATATGAGGAGCGTTCAATAAGTAAAGCAACGCATTTTTTTCTGAAGTTGGTTGTTTTTATTCAGAATTCCAATACACCATACTATTCTCCACTATTTTGGCTACAAAACCTTATTTTTCAACATATTCACCGTTCAGTGAGACGGCACGGAGCGAGGTGACGCACTGGACTCGCATTCGGGAGCACGACGGTTCAACCCCGCGTCCGCCCATCCAGATTTAACTTTTCCGTGATTTCCCTAAATCGCTCCAGGAAAATGCCGGGATCGTTGCTTTCAAAGGGCAGGGCGGATTTCCTCCCCCATACTTGACACAATGCGAGCTTGTGCTCCATCTCCAATGACCTCGATGTAGACGAGACAAACCAAATCTTCCTCCCTTTCAGTGCGACGGCCGTATACCACCTTTCTGGGTGGGCCTGAATCCTCGCATGGTTCCACTCTAATGGTCGACGTCGGAGAACGCCTTGCTGCATCAGTAACCTCCCCCTGCTTCCCGCAGTGTGCATCCCTCATTGGGCCAAACAGATGGTGGAAGTCGGAAGGTGCGAAATCCCAGCTGTAGGGTGAATGAGGGAGAACAGTCCAACGAAGTTTTGTTAGCTCCTCTCGGGTGCGCAGACGTGTGTGTGGCGTTGCGTTGTCATAGAGAAGTTCGTTTGCATTTTTGTGGCAGTTCTGTGCAGATGGTCCTTCGTTGCTCTTTATGGTCTTAGATGATGGGCAGCCCAGCACGCTCAGACCTTTGAGTACCCCAACTGGTGGATGAGTGTATCAGCACTACCAACATCGACGTTAAGATTGTAAGATGGCAAGAACTATGCCCCTTACATGAAGTCATTAAAAATCACCGAACTCACGTTGAGTGAACAGTAGGGCTGAACAAAAATGACTGACAAGACACAATGCATCTTTTAGAGGGTGTAGTATGGACGTATTGGAATAATTAATGTTGGGTGATGGTTTTAAAGTAATTCAAGCGACATGAAAACTTTGTGGAAACGCGTCGATTTAGTGGAGGCTAGTTTATCCCAAGGAAGTATTCAGAGTTGACCGCGACCGAGCTGGGGAGCGGCGAAGGGAAGCGACAATAGGCAGCTCAGGACGGCTCAAACTCTGAGAAAGCGGTAACAGGGCGCGGCCTCCAGCTGCCTTAAGATGAGTGACAGTGAGGGGGTGGTTGACCCCATGCTGGGGTACCGGGCAACAGACGGAGAACTTGTACGCCTGTTGATAAATGTCCGTCGTCCCGTTTTCAGTGAAACATGCGAGAAAACCGCGCAAAGGTATGGTGGAGCGGTCAACAGAGGCCAAAATATGCGTGTTCGTGACTATAGCAACTTCATGCTGAATTCACAGTCCGCAGAGTCTGAATTAAATCAGGTGAAGAGGGCCAGAAATACGCCGGCCTCCGATGGGAACGTAGGACCAAGGAATCTGAAGTACTCTTCTGGGAGTTGAAATTCCGGAAAAATTGGTGTTTTGTGCAGACGCTAACCTCGATGGGTGGCCTGGGAGGAGCTATATAGCAGAAGTTGAGGGGAAGGGAAATTTTGTGGGAATTTGTTGACTTCCCAGAGCAGGCATTGGTCGGCGCTGGGAAGCGACGCATAATTAACGCGACTTGCGCTGCAATTGGCGTAAGTGATTTTGCTGGAGGGGAAACCGAGGCGAAGAGCGGAGTGGCAGAAGTCTCCATAGAGGTCTTCAATTCCCAGCTTGCCTTGAGTGCGGACGTGGCGTTCTTTACCCAGCTTGCCTGAGAGAGAGTGAGCATCTCTGCAGTTTAGGACTTAGCAAACGGAACGATTGATCTTGGAGATAGAAAGTTTTTGTTCAGCTACGTCTGAGCAAGATAGCTAGGAGTGAATAGACGAGCGCAGCCTTGCAGCACCGCGAGGTCGGCCAACGTCCGCACAACGACGCCGCCCCGCCACGCTGAATTCGGTGTTATTGCGCCCGCTCCACCTTGAGTTAGGCCACTGATTAATTCGTTGGATCACGGAAGTTTCCATGAGGGTTTCACGGGCCGTGTATTGTAGAATCCTTCTCGCACTTCGCATTGCGCCTGGGTCAGTCGATAGGAATTACTTTTGAGTTATCGCGCTTTGCTCCACGCAAACGCAATTTATTACCACTGCCTGTTAGGAGAGTCATATAATGTGATGATTGAAGGTCGTGAGTTAAAATAAATTTGTACTAATCGACTGCATCTTTTTTCAATCAAGTAGTTGAAATCCTAAGTCACTTTCTTAATTAATTTTATGTTCAACATTTGCGTCTGGCGTTCAATAGTTGAATATAACATCATTGCGCACCCCTTTTAAATTAAAAGGGATCAATTCTGAATCAATAAATGTCAACATTGCCACCGCAGTTCAATCAGGAGTCACAGGGCCTTATTACTTTCTTTTTTAGCCGGCCGAAGTGGCCGCGCGGTTAAAGGCGCTGCAGTCTGGAACCGCAAGACCGCTACGGTCGCAGGTTCGAATCCTGCCTCGGGCATGGATGTTTGTGATGTCCTTAGGTTAGTTAGGTTTAACTAGTTCTAAGTTCTAGGGGACTAATGACCTCAGAAGTTGAGTCCCATAGTGCTCAGAGCCATTTGAACCATTACTTTCTTTGCATTATCCGACATTGCGGCAGTTTTGCACTCTCTGTTGATCTGTTAGTCAATCACCTGGGGTGAACACACGCCAAAACCAGATAAGTGACGGGTGGGGTGTTACAAGATCATCAGCGAGGTGTCTGATTGTGATCCGTCGATCACCTCGAATGAGAGTGTCCGCATGTTCCAACTTTACAGTAGGTACAGCTGTGTACAGCTGGCCAGCACGCGGAAGGTAGGACAGATTTGAGGTGATGACAGACGCCTTGCCCAACGACTTATTGTCCTTTTGTTCACTGTCCTGTCTCCATAGAGATTCTGCAGGCGCCTACGAATGTCTGCGATGCTCTGGTTCTCCCCCAAAAGATACTGAATGACAGCTCTCTACTTGTAACGCACCTCCGTTACAGACGCCATTTGGAATGTTACGTATAGCGTCGCCACCTATCGGCACTTCGTGGGACAACAGGGCCTGAAGTGGGAATATTCCACGACGTTCGACAACAAATTACTTATTTTGTCAACCGAAAGTCGCAAAAAAATTGTTGTAATATTTACCGAACACCCCACGTAAATTTAACTATTAGAAAGTATTTTCGGAAGATTTGTCTGTAGTGTATCGATGGTAGACAAGCAGTTCGAAAGACGATATAAGCTTAGGAAATGTTATGCTACAGAAGACTGCTGGAGATAAATTACGTAGATGAAATCAATAATGAGGCGCTACTGAATAGGATTTGGGAAAAAAGAAATTGATAGCACAAGTTGAGTATAGCAAGGTATTGATCGATAGGACACATCGTGTGGCATCAAGGTATTATCAGTTTGGTAATTGAAGCAAGTGTATTAGAGGTAAAAACTGCAGAGAGAGAGATCAAGGCTCGACCACAGTAAGCAAGTTCAGATGGAAATAGGTTGAAGTAGATACGCATAGATGAACAGAGTTGCATAAGATAGACTAGCGTGAAGAACATCATCTTCCGATTGAAGATAACAACAACAATGCCGTAACGGAAAAGAAAAATATGATCCACTTCTATTCGTGAGCGTATAATTACACTACTGGCCATTAAAATTGCTACACCACGTAGATGACGTGCTACAGACGCGAAATTTAACCGAGAGCAAGAAGATGCTGTGATATGCAAATGATTAGCTTTTCAGAGCATTCACACAAGGTTGGCGCCGGTGGCGACGCCTACAACATGCTGACATGAGGAAAGTTTCCAACCGATTTCTCATACACAAACAGCAGTTCATCGGCGTTGCCTGGTGAAACGTTATTGTGATGCCTCGTGTAAGGAGGAGAAATGCGTACCATCACGTTTCCGACTTTGATAAAGGTCGGATTGTAGCCTATCGCGATTGCGGTTTATCGTATCGCGACATTGCTGCTCGCGTTAGTCGAGATCCAATGACTGTTAGCAGAATATGGAATCGGTGGGTTCAGGAGGGTAATACGGAACGCTGTGCTGCATCTCAACGGCCTCGTATCACTAGCAAGTGAGATGTCGGGCATCTTATCCGCATGGTTGTAATGGATCGTGCAGCCACAACTCGATCCCTGAGTCAACAGATGGAGACGTTTGCAAGACAACAACCATCTGCACGAACATTTCGACGACGTTTACAGCAGCATGGACTAAGAGCTCGGAGACCATGGCTGCAGTTACCCTTGACGCTGCATCACAGACAGGAGCGCCTGCGATGGTGTACTCAAGTACGAACCTGGGCGCACGAATGGTAAAACGTCATTTTTTCGGATGAATCCAGGTTCTGTTTACAGCATCATGATGATCGCATCCGTGTTTGGCGACATCGCGGTGAACGCACATTGGAAGCGTGTATTCGTCATCGCCATACTGGCGTATCACCCGGCGTGATGGTATGGGGTGCAACTGGCTACACGTCTCGGTCGCATTGACGGCACTTTGAACAGTGGACGTTACATTTCAGATGCGTTACGAGCCGTGGCTCTACGCTTCATTCGATGCCAGCGAAACCCTACATTTCAGCAGGATAATGCACGACCGCATGTTGCAGGTCCTGTACGGGTCTTTCAAAATGGTTCAAATGGCTCTGAGCACTATGGGACTTAACTTCTGAGGTCATTAGTCCCCTAGAACTTAGAACTACTTAAACCTAACTAACCTAAGGACATCACACACATCCATGCCCGAGGCAGGATTCGAACCTGCGACCGTAGCGATCTCGCGGTTCCAAACTGCAGCGCCCAGAACCGCGCGGCCACTTCGGCCGGCCTGTACGGGCCTTTCTGGATACAGAAAATGTTCGACTGCTGCCCCGGCCAGCACATTCTCCTAATCTCTCAACAACTGAAAACGTCTGGTCAATGGTGGCCGAGCAACTGGCTCGTCACAATACACCAGTCACTACTCTTGATGAACTGTGGTATCGTGTTGAAGCTGTATGGGTAGCTGTAGCTGTAGACGCCATCCAAGCTGTGTGTGACTCAATGCCCAGGCGTACCAAGGCCCTTAAAACGTGGTTGTTCTGGGTACTGATCTGTCAGGATCTATGCACCCAAATAGCGTGAAAATGTCAGTTCTAGGATAATATATTTGTCCAATGAATTTCTTCTCGGTGTAGCAATTTTAATGGCCAGTAGTGTATTAAGACACAAAGGAATTGCAGATATTGGCTGCGAGTGGGCATTGATTGAAATCGGTAGGGAAATTGAAAATTTGTACCGGAACGGGACTCGAAACCGCTTTCCTGCTTACTACGCAGATGCCGTAACCACTAAGCCACCCGCGCATGGTTGTGCTTGAGACTGTGCGAACTACCCTAGTAAGTCCCCCGTCACACCCAATATCTCAACTAAGCCACACACTTTTAGTGTTGTGCCCCTTGCCCACTACGCTCATTACTCGCGGCATTCCATCGTTTCCCTCACGAGTTGGTGCCTGGTGCGTATCTGCATCATCATTATCCGACAGAACAGTCCACACACACATATGTATGCCTATAATTTTCTTAGTTCTTCTCCTGTAATAGCAACCGACACCGCGCTAAGTTGCGCAGTAGGTCTAGACCACGACCGCACACGTTACCACAGAATGGGCGCACGCGACAAGTGTCGGAGAGTATCGCTGTCCCGCGCCCGGCCGCCACTTCCGCTGCACTCCGCGCCCGCCGCGGTATCGGTCGCCGCCCACCGCTTGCCGTCCTATCAGCGGCAGTGCTAATTCCTTTAATTACACGAGTGTTGAGGCAGAGTGCAGAACCGTGTGCAGAGATCTCCCGGCCAGAGATGCGGAGATAAACAGGTAGCAGGTATTTGATGCGAATCTCTCCACAGTTAATTACCGGCGCTACTTGGACTCGAGTGGTGTCCCCACTTTCGCAGAACTCTGTTACGCAAAAGTGGCGTGATTGCCGACGACCAATATTTAGCGGCCAAGTAAAGGTATGCAGCCACTGAAAATGAAAACAAACAAAAGTAACTAAACCTACCTGCTCGAAATCTCTATGCATCCAGAGCTGATAACTGCCGTTACGAGACGGAAAAGTTTTTGATTTGAGTTTATTCCGAGTCTTCACAGTCCGCTGCTCGATGGACAGATCGCAAGAGTCTTGCTTGGGAACGAGAGGCAAAGGTAAGATTTACAAAATTTCACTGTGACATTTGTACACTATCTACGGTACTCTATCCTGTGCAAGCTTCTCCATCTCCGAATTAGTACTGCAACCTACATCCTTCTGAACCTGCTTACTGTATTCATCTCGTTGTCTCCATCTGCAATTTTTACCTCCACTCTTGCCTAAAATACTAAATTGTTGATTTCGTCATGCCTGAGGATGTGTCCTGTTGATCGATACCTTCTTCTAGTGAGGTTGTGTCCATTTCGGCTCAGTACATCTTCATTTATTACGCGATCTACCCATCTAATCTTCAGCATTCTTCTATAGCACCAAATTTCAAAGGTTTCTATTCTCTTCTTGTCTTGTCGCCTATGTTCACTGCCGTACATCGCTACACTCCATACGAACATTTTCAGAAAAGACTTGCTAACAGTGAAACCTATGTTCGACGTTAACAAATTTCTCTTCTTCTTCCCAGTCTACCTTTTGTATCCTCTCTACTTCGGACACCATCAGTTACAGTCACATACACTGGAGAGCTTAAGAAACTGGTACACCTGCCTAATATCGTGTAGGGTCCCCGCGAGCACGCGGAAGTGCCGCAACACGACGTGGCATGGATTCGACTAATGTCTGAAGTCGTGCTGGAGGTTCAAAATGGCTCTGAGCACTATGGGACTCAACTGATGAGGTCATAAGTCCCCTAGAACTTAGAACTACTTAAACCTAAATAACCTAAGGACAACACACACATCCATGCCCGAGGCAGGATTCGAACCTGCGACCGTAGCGGTCGCGCGGTTCCAGACTGTACGTGCTGGAGGGAACTGACACCATAAATCGTGCAGACCTGTTCATAAATCCGCAAGAGCACGTTGCAAGGCATCCCAGATATGCTCAATAATGTTCATGTCTGTTGAGTTTGGTGGCCAACGGAACTGTTTATACTCAGAAGAGTGTTCCTGAAGCCACTCTGTACCAATTCTGGACGCTCGGTGTGTCGCATTGTCCTGCTGGAATTGCCCACGTCCGTCGGAATGCACAATGGACATGAATGAATGCAAGTGATCAGATAGGATTCTTACGTACGTGTCATCTATCAGAGTCGTGTCTAGACGTATCAGGGGTCCTATATCACTCCAAATGCACAGGCCCCACATAATTACATAGCCTCTACCAAATTGAACCGTCCCCTGCTGAGATGCAGGTTCCATGGATTCATGAGGTTGTCTCCATAACCGTACACGTACATCCTCTCGATACAATTTGAAACGAGACTCGTCCGACCAGGCAACATGTTCCCAGTCATCAACAGTGCAATGCCGGTGTTGACGAGGCCAGGCGAGGCATAAAGCTTTGTGTCGTACAGTCATCAAAGGTACATGAGTGGGCCTTCGCATCCTAAAGCCCATATCGATGATGTTTTGATGAATGGTTCACATACTGACACTTGTGGATTGTCCAGCATTGAAATCTTCAGCAATTTGTGGAACGGTTGCACTTCAGTTACGTTGTACAATTCTCTTCAGTGGTCGTTGGTCCCGTACTTTGAGACTCTTTTTCCGGCCGCAGCCATGTCGGACATTTGGTGTTTAACCGGATTTCTGATATTCACGGTACTCTCGTGAAATGGTCGTCGGGAAAATCCCCACTTCATCGCAACCTCGGAGATGCTATGTCCCATGGCTAGTGCGCCGTCTATAACACCACGTTCTAACTCACTTAAACCTTGATAACTTGACATTGTAGCAGCAGTAACCGGTCTAACATCTGCGCCAGACACTTGTTGTCTTGTATAGGCGTTGCCGACCGCAGTGCCGTGTTCTCCCTGTACTTGAATACGCATGCCTATACCAGTTGCTTTGGCGTTTCAGTATATTTTGCTGCCTAAATAGCAAAACCCATCTACCACTTTTATTGTCTCGTTTCCTAATCTAATTCCCTCAGTTCGACTACGTTCCATGCTCCTTAATTTGCTTCTATTGATGTTCGTCTTATAACGCCTTTCCAAGACGCTGTCTATCCCTTTCAACTGCTCTTTCAAGTCCTTCGCTGTCTCTGATAGAATTTCACTGTCACCGCAAACCTTAAAATTTTTATTCCTTTTCCCTGAATTTTAATTCTTACTCTAAATTTTTCTTTGGTTTCCTTTTCTATTTGCTCAATGTACTTACTGAATAACATCGGGGATTGCAACTTTGTCTCACTCACTCATTCTCAACCACTGCTTGCGCCTCATGCACCTTGAGCCTTATTAGTGCCATCCGATTTCTACGATAGCCGGTCACTGGCTCACCCACGTTTTTCGTAAGTGGTCAGCCAGTCACATATCCCGGTTCCGTTGTTTTAACTCCTCGCCGGCCAGAGTGGCCGAGCGGTTCTAGGCGCTACAGTCTGGAACCGCGCGACCGCCACGGTCGCAGGTTCGAATCCTGCCTCGGGCATGGGTGTGTGTGATGTCCTTAGGTTAGTTAGGTTTAAGTAGTTATGAGTTCTAGGGGACTGATGACCTCAGAAGTTAAGTCCCATAGTGCTCAGAGCCATTTGAACCATTTTTTTTAACTCCTCTGTCGTTTCTCTTCTGTTTTCATACCGTTCAACATATCTTTGTTTTACGGCATGTGATGTGGAGTGATGGAGTAGATCAACGTGAGTAAGGTAAGAGTTTGTAAGTGACTACATTTTTAGCCGTTTTACCCGTATCCGTCTCTTTTAATATTTGTAAGGGTGCTTATAACCTCGCCGTTGAGCGCCCGTACACCTCAAAAACACAAACAACACACTATAAATAGCCTTTCAAAGAAATGTTCAAATTTGTGTGAAATGGGACTTAAACTGCTAAGGACATCTGTCCCTATGCTTACACACTACTTAACCTAAATTATCGTAAGGACAAACACATGCCCGAGGGAGGACTCGAACCTCCGCCGGGATCAGCCGTAAATAGCCTTTCGCTCTCTGCATTTTACCCTTACTACCTTCAGAATTTCAAAGAGAGTATTCCAGTCAACATTGTCAAAAGCCTTCTCTAAACCTACATCTCTGTTATAAACGTAGGTTTGCCTTCGTGTGTTCCAAGAAAAGTCGTGGGGGTCAGTATTGGCTCGCGTGTTCCTACATTTCTCCGGAATCCAAACAGGTGTCCGCAGCTCGCGGTCGTGCGGTAGCGTTCTCGCTTCCCGCGCCCGGGTTCCCGGGTTCGATTCCCGGCAGGGTCAGGGATTTTCTCTGCCTCGTGATGGCTGGGTGTTGTGTGATGTCCTTAGGTTAGTTAGGTTTAAGTAGTTCGAAGTTCTAGCGGACTGATGACCATAGATGTTAAGTCCAATAGTGCTCAGAGCCATTTGAACCAATTCAAGCAGGTCTTCGGCGAGGTCGGCTCTTACCAGTTTTTCCACTCTTCTGTGAAGAATTCGTGTTAGCATTTTGCAACCATGAATTATTAATCTGATATTTCAGTCAACACTTGATTTCTTTGGAACTGGAATTATTATATTCTTCTTGAAGCCTGAGGGTATTTCGCCTGTCTCATTCATCTTGCACATCAGATTCGATAGTTTTGCCATGGGTGGTTCTCGGAAGTTTCCCAGTTGTTCTGACGTAATGCCCTCTATTCCGGCAAAGTTGTTTCGACTCAGGTCTTTCAGTGCTCTGTCAAACCCTTCTCACATCATACTTCCCACGTCATCTTCATCTACGTCCAGTTCCCTTTCTGTAATATTGCCTCCAAGTTCATATCCCTTGTAGAGACCCTCTATATGCACCTTTCATCCTTCCCTTCGTTGCTTACTGCTGGTTTTCCATCTGAGCTACTCATTTTCATACAGCTTCATTCAGAGTTTGGACCGTTCACAGGTTCTGTTCTGCTATGTTTTGGGAGTTCAGTACACAGTCTTCCTATTTTCACGCTTGACCTGTGTTCAGTTTCTGACGGGCTATCCACTGGGCGATCTTACCACTAAACCTGACGGCGATGCGATGGGGAGGTACCCTTGTAAGGAATTCCTTGGCAGTGCGGCGACAGTCCCCCTCGTCATCTGTCCCGTTTTTACCTTAAATATCTCGAAGATAGTATTTTATAGAGTGCTGGCAGTGATACGTCGTACAGCAGGCGTACCACGACTGCGCAAGTTGAACACTTCCTGTTTCCCTCGTGTCGAAGAAACGGATCATTGCTTCCTTGGCCGCCCCTCATGCGGAAGTTAACGGGCCATTGTTTCTGTGGTAGTAAGGCAGCCGCCTGTCTGAAGGTCAGTCTAAACAGAGTATGCCCACGGCACGCTCCGACCTAACCGTTTCATGCCTGCGCTTCTGGGACCTTGTGTTTGTGTTAGAAATGAAACACCGTGGGAGGAAGCATTTACCACCTACTATAGAGCGAAATCAGATTTTAAGGGCCAGAAAAGTGTTCCAGAGGAAAACTGAAGAATACTGTTACAAGTATAGGCATCAGTGTTTTTGCTTTCATCTCGTAAAAAGTAAAATATCGGTAAATTTGGAAGAAAATCTCTGTCTCTCAGGACGTTTTGAAGTAGAGCATAGAAAAATGAACGAGGATTCAGCCCTCTTCTACCAACTTCGCATGCTATTAAAATATCCCTCGTCTAAATGTGAGTAATAACCACATAGTCCAGTAGCCAGTCTAATCATATGGTTCAAATGGCTCTGAGCACTATGGGACTTAACATCTGAGGTCATCAGCCCCCTAGAACTGAGAACTACTTAAACCTAACTAACCTAAGGACATCACACACATCCATACCCGAGGCAGGATTCGAATCTGCGACCGTAGCAGACTGAAGCGACTAGAACCGCTCGGCCACCGCGGCTGGCCCAGTCTAATCTGCCAACTACTATAACCTTTCCTTGGGATGTCACTAAATATTAGACAGCAGTCCATACAATAAAGTAAGTAAATTGTAACTGTAGGTAGCTGGAATTTTAATAACCAGTTCCTTCTCCTTATTGGTCATCAGCAACTCTGTGTCTTGTTCTTCATATTGTAAAGCCCATGGTAAGCTTGCATGTTACGTGGACCACCGATAATTACCAAATCAGGCAAAAGAAATGTTCGGATGATAAAATTAAAACTCCGAAAACCAAAAGTACTTTAACTTGCATCACCCTGTACTAAATAGACAGTTTATTCTTCTTTGTACACTCCAGAATAAATTATGAAATACTTTATTAAACGTCGGACATCGAACAATAATAGCAGTGAGAGAAACTCACTGATCGATTAACGCACAAAATTGTTGCAGCACTGCGTACGATATTACCGAACTTGTTTCACGATATTCTGTGCTATAAGAACCCATTTTTCACGAAATGTTTACAAAAATGTTTTATTCCTACTACAGAATATCTCATGCAGCTATCCATAAATTATAGAAGGTTTTTGACAGTGTTGATTGATCTTTACGCTTCGAAATTGCAAAGGTGGTAGGCATAAAATACAGGGCGCGAAAAGTTGCCTACGACCTGCACGAAAAGTAGACTGCAATTGTAAGAATCGAAGGACATAGAAGGGAAGCATTAATTAAGAAAGGAGTGAGACACGAATGTAGACAGTGCCACATGTTATTTAGTCTAAACACTGAGCAATTTGTATAGGAAAGTAAGGAGAAATTTGGGTAGGAAATTAGAGTTCAGCTAGAGAAATAAAAGCTTTGAGCTCTTTCCATCACATTTTAATTCTGTCAGAGACATCGTTGAACGTTGAATTCCGTAGCAGACGATCACTACTTATTCCTAACTTGATCCAACGACATCCCCAATTACAGTTGGCACGGTATCGTCGATATAGGACTGTGGATAAATAGAGAAGTGTCCTTTGGTCGGGGGAATCGCAACAGGCCGATCATCCTGTCCGGATTCGCCGTTATGCAGGTGAACAGCCGCTCGAAATATGCAGGTTTTAAACTATGGGGATTTTCACGTGGATTTCAATGGGACATTTGGTAGTTATCCAAGGCACCGTAACGGCTGTGAACTACGTGAACATCATTGCTGGTCACCTGATCTATTCGTTTTTGATGTCTTTTCCAGCGGCATGTTCCAGCAGGATAACTCTCCGTGTCACAGGGCCAGAGTCGTGCTACAGTGATCTGAGGAGCACGACAGTGTACTCACGTCCAGGTCTCGGCCGGCAGTTCGCGTGATCTGAACCCGGTGGAACACATCTCGCACGCTCTCGAATGCCAGCTCCACGCCGACAAACCACCGGTCCGTTATCCAAGGGAACTGCGTGACCTACACGTAGACATATATTGCCACATACCTCCGGAAACCTACCATGGACTTGTCGAAACCATTTCACGCTGTATTGTGTTCCCGTGGTGGGCTAACGCTCTGTTAAACAGGTGGTCAGAAAAATGTTGGCTGATCATCGCTTGTTGACATTCTTTGTCATAGAGAAGCCTTCCCCAAATTCGACTATGTATTTCACTCAGCAGGACATAAAATATAGAGTTTTCGGTAAGATTACACGTGAGCCATTACTGACCCTTCGACTTATCTTAGAAAATAGATCAAGGAAAGGCAAACCTATGTTTCTGGCATTTGTAGACTTAGAGAAAGCTTTTGACAATGTTGACTGGAGTACTCTCTTTCAAATTCAGAAGGTGGCAGAGGTAAAATACAGGGAGCGAAAGGCTATTTACAATTTGTACAGAAACCAGATTGCAGTTATAAGAGTCGAGGGTCATGAAAGGGAAGTAGTGGTTGGGAAGGGAGTGAGACAGGGTTGTAGCCTATCCCCGATGTTATTCAATCTGTATATTGAACAAACAGTAAAGGAAACAAAAGAAAAATTCGGGGTAGAAATTAAAATCCATGGAGAAGAAATAAAAACTTTGAGGTTCGCCGATGACATTGTAATTCTGTCAGAGACAGCAAAGGACTTGCGAGAGCAGTTGAACGGAATGGTGTCTTGAAAGGAGGATGTAAGATGAACATCAACAAAAGCAAAACGAGGATAATGGAATGTAGCCGAATTAAGTCGGGCGATTCTGAGGGTATTAGATTAGGAAATGAGACTCTTAAAGTAGTAAAGGAGTTTTGTTATCTGAGAAGCAAAATAACTGATGATGGTCGAAGTAGAGAGGATATAAAATGTAGACTGGCAATGGCAAGGAAAGCATTTCTGAAGGAGAGAAATTTGTTAACATCGAGTATAGATTTAAGTGTCAGGAAGTCGTTTGTGAAAGTATTTGTATGGAGTGTAGCCATGTATGGAAGTGAAACATGGACGATAAATAGTTTGGACAAGAAGAGAATAGAAGCTTTCGAAATGTGGTGCTACAGAAGAATGCTGAAGATTAGACGGGTAGATCACATAACTAATGAGGAGGTATTGAACAGAATTGGAGAGAAGAGAAATTAGTGACAGAACTTGACTAGAAGAAGAGATCGGTTGGTAGGGCATATTCTGAGGCATCAAGGGATCACCAATTTGGTGTTGGAGGGCAGCGTGGAGGGTAAAAATCGTAGAAGGGGACCAAGAGATGAATACACTAAACAGCTTCAGAAGGATGTAGGTTTCAATAGGTACTGGGAGATGAAGAAACTTGCACAAGATAGAGTAGCATGGAGAGCTGCATCAAACCAGTCTCAGGACTGAAGACCACAACAACAACATCTTCATTTTAGAATGCTATATATCGCTTGTTTTAAATGGGGAGATGCATGTGCAAGGCATAGCGGATGTCGAGAATTCTTGTCGATTTCCTGCAGGGTATACATAGCACAAAGAACAGGATATATTTATCGATTTTTGTTTGCATATGCAGGAATAAAATCGCAGGAGAGGTTGCAAAATTCGTAGCTTATATAAACCGACTGAATCCTTTATTACTGACAACAACATGGTATAGGGTACGCACGACGAAAATATACAGAGAAGCATAACTTCTATGCTCCGAGGTGACAGTTCGCCATCTTGGCCAAGAAAGCGTTTTTAACCTCTGTCAGTCCGCTTTTTGCGTCCTGTTTCGTCGGTCATGTGTTGTTTTGCTTCCAAGGTCACAGAATTCCTTCATCTACTTCCTACTTCGTAGTCCCCAATTTTGGTGTTAAACTTACCTCTAATCCCATTTTGGAGGTCCTAATTACTTTGGTCTTTCTTCGGTTTGCTGTCAGTCCCTAGATTATGCTCATTCCATTTCTATTTCCTTAGGTTCCGTAATTCTTCCTCACTTTCACTGCCAACAGCAATGTGAACAGCTAATCTTTACGTTGATACATTTACACCGTCAATGTTAAACTGACTGTTGAACCTATCTTCTTTTATTTCTGTCATTGCTTCTTCGCTGTGTAGACTCATCAGCTGGGGAAACGGATGCATCCGTGTCTTACACCGTTCTTAATCTGAGCACATGGTTTTCGATTTTCGACTCTCACTTTTTCCTATTGGTTCTTCTACATACTATAGATTACCCGTCTTTCCGTACGTCTTACACATAATTTTCTGAGGTTTTCGAGAATCTTGCGCCGTTTTACATAGAAAAACGCTTTCTCTAGGTCGGTAAATCCCACGAATTTGTCTCGGTTTTTGAAAGCCTTACTTCCATTATCAAGCGCAATATTATAATTGCCGCCCTGGTGCGTTTATCTTTTCTAAAGCCAAACTGATTGTCGTATCGGTTTTGGACAATCGATTAATTAGACCCTCACTCGCAGTTCAAGTGAGACTGGCGAGATTTACACTACTAGCCATTACAATTGCTACACCATGAAGAAATGTAGATGATAAACGGGTATTCATTCGACAAATATATTATACTAGAACGGACATGTGATTACATTTTCACGTAATTTGGGTGCATAGATCCTGAGAAATCAGTACCCAAAACAACCACCTCTGGCATTCATAACGGCCTTGATACACCTGGGCATTGAGCCGAACAGAGCTTGGATGGCGTGTACAGGTACAGCTGCCCATGCAGCTTCAACACGATACCACAGTTCATCAAGAGTAGTGACTGGCGCATTGTGACGAGCCAGTTGCTCGGCCACCATTGCCCAGACGTTTTCAATTGGTGAGAGATCTGGAGAATGAGCTGGCCAGGGCAGCAGTCGAACATTTTCTGTATCCAGAAAGGCCAGTACAGGACCTGCAACATGCGGTCGTGCATTATCCTCCTGAAATGTAGGGTTTCGCAGGGATCGAATGAAGGGTAGAGCCACGGGTCGTAACACATCTTAAATAAAACGTCCACTGTTCAAAGTGCAGTCAATGCAAGCAAGAGGTGACTGAGACGTGTAACGAATGGCACCCCATACCATCACGCCGGGTGATACGCCAGTAGGGCGATGACGAATACACGTTTCCAAAGTGCGTTCACCGCGATGTCGCCGAACACGGATGCGACCATCATGATGCTGTAAACAGAACCTGGATTCATCCGAAAAAATGACGTTTTGCCATTCGTGCACCCAGGTTCGTCGTTGAGTACACCATCGCAGTCGCTCCTGTCTGTGATGCAGCGTCAAGGGTAACCGCAGCCATGGTCTGCGAGCTGATAGTCCATGCTGCTGCAAACGTCGTCGAACTGTTCGTGCAGATGGTTGTTGTCTGTTGACTCAGGGATCGAGACGTGGCTGCACGATCCGTTACAGCCATGTGGATTGGATGCCTGTCATCTCGACTGCTAGTAATACGAAGCCGTTGGGATCCAACACGGCGTTCCGTATTACCCTCCTGCACCCACCGATTCCATATTCTGCCAACAGTCATTGGATCTCGACCAACGCGATCAGCAATGTCGCGATACGATAAACTGCAATTGCGATACGCTACAATCCGACGTTTATCATAGTCGTGATAGTACGCATTTCCCCTCCCTACACGAGGCATCACGACAACGTTTCACCAAGCAACGCCGGTCTACTGCTGTTTGTGTATGAGAAATCGGTTAGAAACTTTCTTCATGTCAGCACGTTGTAGATGTCGCCACCGGCGCCAACCTTGTGTGAATGCTCTGAAAAGCTAATCATTTGCATAGCACAGCATCTTCTCCCTGTCGGTTAAATTTCACGTCTGTAGCGCGTCATCATCGTGGTGTAGCAATTTTAATGTTCAGTAGTGTATTTTGCAGGTAGATCATTGGAGTAAACTGAACCAGGTCCACCAATAAACGTTTCCTATTTAGTATTTGGAGCAACAAACACGTCGCGCAGTTTGTATCGCTCGCCAAAGTTCGCGTGGATTCCGACCTCGTATAATGCCACGGAATCTCCGAGAACGAGCCAGTCAATGTTTTCAGAGTGATCTTGAAGTTCCCACGTGGTAGTAGGGTTTTACGCTTACACGTCCTAGCTTGTCCTCTGTCTGAAGGGGACGTTGAACTCTGGCGCTCCTTCCCCTGTTGTTCCATCAGCTCGCACCGAATGCCTCGTTCCAGCCCGCGCTCCCAGCAGCTCTGCTGCCGTCGCGTGCGTTCCCCCGCCGTATCGGTACCTCGCGAGTCATTCGCAATGGAAGAGCGCGGAAGCGACGCCCCGAGGTATCCGTCAGGCGGGCACGCCTCGCGTCCTTCGATTGTCGCCTCGGAACAAAAGCGCGCCACGGCGGGGTGTCGGCGGCGGCCGCCAGAAGAATGGCCGATTCTTCGCGCCAGCCCCGCCAAATAATACGCCGCAGGCTGGCGTCACCGGCGGCACAACTTATTACGTAATACGTCACTGCTGCTTTGTGTTCTTGTAGCTCTCGTATCATATCACAGGCTGATAGACGCAACTGCAGTGCGACATTTCGGACACTAATCGTTCAAAGGTTTTAATGACAGCAGTCGCATTTTGGCACTGAAACGTGTGAGTGGTAACAGGGGAAGATTTGTGCCGCGCGGGACTCGAACCCGGACTTCCCACTTGTCACTAGCAGTCGCCTTAACCATTTCGGATATCCGAGTACGCTTCCAGAAGCGCCCCAAATCTCCGTTTGTACTGTCACTACTGAATGCCGGACATATTTGCCACACCGGACATTTGCCACACTTGCCCCTTCGCCAGGTAGCGATCCCTCAGGTACAGGGACGCCCTTCCTCGCCCTTCCTCTGCCCGCTTTCAAACCGCCGTCTTCACATTTTACTCGATACAACCAGTAAGTAAGGGACCTTCTTCTTCGACATTGGCCAAATACAGAGCTTCTTTTCCGAAATCGAAATATTTATAACTTTTGGGAAACAGGACTTCCATAAGCTCCTTGTTTTTGAGAGAAAAGTGCTTCGGAAGATCTTCGGTCCGGTTCTGGATGCAAATACAGGGGAAAGGAGGATCAGATACAACCAAGAGCTTGTGGAACTATACCAGCAGCCCAACATAGCAGGAACTGTCAAAGCCAAACGAATGCAGTGGGCCGGCCATGTAGCCCGGATGGAGGGTCGCAGATGGCCTCGGAAGCTCGTGAATTTCAGACCTACGGGAAAGAGACCGCCAGGGAGACCCAAGAAGCGTTGGAGGGATGGCCTCCATGAAGATTTAAACCAAGTGTCAATGGATGTGGACGAATGGCGGATAGCAGCAATGGACAGAATACTGTGGAGGAGGAAACTTGTAGATGCGTGCGGTCCAGTGGGCCTGATCACGTAGTAGTAGTAGTTTGGGAAACGAAAGCAATACCGACGATTATGTCAGTATGTGATTAGTTCTGCCAAGTATAAATATAGATTCCTCTGTCTGTACGGTAGCTTCCTTTCACGCTTACTGATTGCGATAGAAACAGTCCATCGCCATGGTTCAAATGGCTCTGAGCACTATGGGACTTAACATCTATGGTCATCAGTCCCCTAGAACTTAGAACTACTTAAACCTAACTAACCTAAGGACAGCACACAACACCCAGCCATCACGAGGCAGAGAAAATCCCTGACCCCGCCGGGAATCGAACCCGGGAACCCGGGCGTGGGAAGCGAGAACGCTACCGCACGACCACGAGATCATCGCCATGGGAGCAACAAGAAAGGAACGATGTAAAGAGAATGCGAATGTACGCTAGTCATTCTTTTTGCTCACTCCTTTTGTGCCTACTTTAATTACTACAACTGCATGCCCAAAAGACAACAAAGGAAGAAGAAATGGGTATGTGAATGTTTGAAAAGAAGAACGACATACTCCATATTAATTTACGCTCTAAAATGCGATATCCCTTGCGGCGAAACATTAGTCAATAAAGTTTAGCGGGACAATGTTCAGCCCGCATCTCGTGGTCGTGCGGTAGCGTTCTCGCTTCCTACGCCCGGGTTCCCGGGTTCGATTCCCGGCGGGGTCAGGGATTTTCTCTGCCTCGTGATGGCTGGGTGTTGTGTGCTGTCCTTAGGTTAGTTAGGTTTAAGTAGTTCTAAGTTGTAGGGGACTTATGACCACAGCAGTTGAGTCCCATAGTGCTCAGAGCCATTTGAACCATTTGACAATGTTCAAAACATGACTGAAAATACGTTCACTAAATAGAGATAAGAGCATATATGATCGACACGTCATCTAAAGTCGACATACAATTTTAAAATGTTAGAAATAAGGAAATGAACTAATACAGAATGCTATGCCTGTAACGTACGTTGTTGTTCTACATTGTTTAGCTCTGGTATTTACAGGGTCACAGAGAAAGCATCCGAGGTTTTGGAGGGAAAGCCGTAATTGAAATGATCTGCACTACAACAGAAACAAGAAGCAAAACTAAAGGAAAAATAATGTAATTTGTGTTCCAGTGACTTAGTATCGGCAGAGGTCATATTCGACAACCGTAATAAATTAATAACTGGCTCCTTTTATCGACCCTCGGTCTCAGATGAAACATTTGCTGAACAGTTCAAAGAAAACTTGAGTCACATCACAAATAGGTACCACACTCATAACTCATACAATTATAGTTGGCAGTGACTTCATTCTACCTTCTGTATGTTGACAAAAGTACATTTTCAGATCCTATTGTGGATATAAAACAACTTCCGTAATTGTTCTAAATACTTTTTTTAAATTATTTTGAAGAATTAGTTCACGAGGCCATTCAAATTGTAAATGGTTACGAAAACACAGTTGACCTCTTAGCCACAAATAATCCCGAGAATCACGACGGATACAGGGATTAGTGAACACACAGTTGTTGCGAGGCTCAGTTCCGTAACATAGAAATTCACCAAAATTAAACGCGAAACAAAACTATTTATAAAATCAACTAAAAATTCGGTTGACGTCTTCCTAACAATCTCCAATTCTTCCAAACTGTACAAGTGAAGACCATATGTGGCTTAAGTTCAAAGAAATAGTATCAACAGCACTCGAGAGATTCATACCAAATAAATTAATTAGAGGCGGAACTGATACCCCATGGTACACAAAACACGACAGAAACTGCTGCAGGAGTACCGAAAAAGGTAAGTATAATTTAGACGAACGCAAAATCTCCAAGATTGGCGAAGTTTTACTGAGGCTCGAAATTTGGTGCGGATTTCAATGGGAGATGCATTTAATAGTTTCCACAACGAAACTCTCTCTAGACATGTGGTGGAAAATCCAAAGAGATTCTGGTTCTGTGTTAAGTAAACCAGCGGAAAGGCTCAGTAAGCGATGGGGTGGAGGAGGAGGAGGAGGAGGAGGAGGAGGAGGGGGAGACAAGGGACCCAAACCTTCGGAGCAGGTAAAATTGTGGCAAATGTCCGGCGTGGCAAATGTCCGCACACTGTGACTACTCACCACTGTGCTCGCATTTTGTTACCGTCATTCCCGCACAGTGGCTGTTCATCGCCAACCCAAACCTCCAGGTGTCAGACACCCAGATCGGTACCAAAAGTTGTGTGTCGATAGGGTGTCAACCAAAACTCCGACTTAGCTCGAACAATGTGCTTTCGTTCAGCAGAACGGCCGTAAACTTGAATTAAAAGTAACACGACAGCTATGAAACACGGGAAAAGTATAACTGTGCTTAACTAATCCATATAGCTTGCATGGGGAAGTTGATAGAACGTTAGATCGTTCTACCAGGGGTTCAGGGTCCTAACCCAATAGATAGCAATTTTTTATGTTATTGTTTTGTTTTTTACTGTGTTATGCATGAAAGCGTTATTTGTGACGCAATTGTTTCTTTATTCTGCTATTCCGATTGTTTATGTTTGTTCTGTGAAACTACGAATGCACTAGCTGCTTCATCAAGACTGGTGTCTGTTCTCTCGCACGTGTCCAACGAGACCACACCTATCTACATAAACTCACTCTATAGCTTCGATACTTTCATTTGACGAAGCGAAAGCAGACTGCCAAGAGAACATTGCTACAAACGCCAAAAAGTCCTTTACACGTTAGGAAAATGTTCTTCCTTGTAACAATTTCACGCGTAAACAGTTTTAAAAAATTGTCATCTGTGGGGCTTGAACACAGGACCTTTGAACTGATAACATCACGCTGAACCAATTCACATCTCCAACCGATGATCAACAGACACGCTTTTCCTGTCCTCCGCCGTTCTGGTGTTACTTTTAGTTACCGTCTACGCATTTTCTTCTGGACGACAGCACGTAGCACGAACTAAATCGGTGTTTTGTTTGATACTCCATCCACATAAAATGTCTGGTAGCGACCTGAGTGTCTGACTTCTGGAGGTTTGGCTGTCATATCAAGGCAATGACGAGAGAGACAGTATCTCAGTCTGTACGAGAATCACGGTAAAATAGTACGAAGAGTAGTCATCAGGACAAATCGAGATTTGGGGTTCTTCTGGAAGCGTGCGTGGCAAGCCGAAGTGGTTAAAAAGACCGCTTATGACAAGCGAGAAATTCGGGTTCGAATCCCAGCCCGGCACACATTTTCATTTGCTCCGAAATATTCTGCAACTGACGCAGCTGCGCTCGCAGTTTGTGAATTCATTCTTGATTCAGATGAATCAGCACTCATACACTTAACCACCATACTCTTTATCAACATCATTCATTACACACAGCGACCTTTATCAAAGATGCTGAAATGTCCTCCATTTTGTAGAAAGCATATATCGACTAGACAGCACATGTCTGCAGACACTCGTCTCAGTATATCCGTTGTAACGCCATTGCAGCAGCGTTAATCTCATTCTTTAAATCCTACCGCGTCCTCTCATAATTGGAGAATAACATCTCCTTAACACCCACCAGGGCTTAATTTCGGCCTGAACGCCAGGGAACCGCGTTCCAGAACCTCCCAAGGATTTTTTTTTTTTAACTCGGTGGAACTATTAGACATCGGAGATTTAGACCAGTGTACGTGTATTACATCGCAACGTAACTATCATTTCCTTCTACATCTACATCTACATCCATACTCCGCAAGCCACCTGACGGTGTGTGGCGGAGGGTATCTTGAGTACCTGTATCGGTTCTCCCTTCTATTCCAGTCTCATATTGTTCGTGGAAAGAAGGATTGTCGGTATGCTTCTGTGTGGGCTCTAATCTCTCTGGTTTTATCCTCATCGCGAGATATACGTAGGAGGGAGCAATATACTGCTCGACTCTTCGGTGAAGGTATGTTCTCGGAACTTTAACAAAAGCCCGCACCGAGCTACTGAGCGTCTCACCTGCAGAGTCTTCCACTGGAGTTTATCTATCATCTTCGTAACGCTTTCGCGATTACTAAATGATCCTGTAACGAAGCGCGCTGCTCTCCGTTGGATCTTCTCTATCTCTTCTATCAACCCTATCTGGTACGGATCCCACACTGCTGAGCAGTATTCAAGCAGTGGGAGAACAAGCGTATTGTAACCTACTTCCTTTGTTTTCGGATTGCATTTCCTTAGGATTCTTCCAATGAATCTCAGTCTGGCATCTGCTTTACCAACGATCAAGTTTATATGATCATTCCATTTTAAATCACTCCTAATGCGTACTCCCAGATAATTTATGGAATTAACTGCTTCCAGTTGCTGACCTGCTATTTTTTAGCTAAATGATAAGGGATCTATCTTTCTATGTATTCGCAGCACATTATACTTGTCTACGTTGAGATTCAATTGCCATTCCCTGCACCATGCGTCAATTCGCTGCAGTTCCTCATGCATTTCAGTACAATTTTCCTTTGTTACAACCTCTCCATACACCACAGAATCATCTGCAAAAAGGCTCAGTGAACTTCCGATGTCATCCACAAGGTCATTTATGTATATTGTGAATAGCAACGGTCCTATGGCACTCCCCTGCGGCACAACTGAAATCACTGTTACTTCGGAAGACTTCTCTCCATTGAGAATGACATGCTGCGTGGGTGATCAACTCTCTCTCTCTCTCTCTCTCTCTCTCTCTCTCTCTCTCTGTGTGTGTGTGTGTGTGTGTGTGTGTTGAGTATACCCAAGAAAAGTTGAACTCCGTTCCGAAGCTGTAATCGGCACGTATCGCCTTTTTTTTGCGACTGCCAGCAACTTCAGCGATCTAGCAGCATGGCGTCGTATCGTGTTACGTGTGTCAGTGACAAACAAATAACGTAAGGAGTGTTTAAACATGAAGATCTATGTAATGTGCTTTCACATCTTGTTTCTTCCGTGACACCATAGCTGCTGACAGCTGACATTTCAATCATTTACTGAACATCTAACTCCGTCTTTCATGTCACATCGTGCTTTTTTTTGTTAACTCTCTGGAAAGTCGGTTCAAATGGCTGTAAGCACTATGGTACTTAACATCTGACGTCATCAGTCCCTCGGAAAGTCGGAATTGTATGTAACCCTGACGGGCCATTAATATATTCATTGCTGAGTGGTTTCTTAATAAATATTGGACACACGTTCACTAAGCAGGTGCAATGTAACTTTTTGAAAGTTGGCAGCAGTTGAAAACATGACATCATAGTCACGAAGACTACGAGGCAACAAAGTGGCACTGCTGCGCGGACAGACGGTGGCACCTGCTGTTTACATTAAAACTTGTGGTTTTGGTTATAAGAAATTATATTTAAAAAAATGTATTTTAGAAAGGTACCTTGTGAAACATCTTATTTTTTTACGTTTTATCACAAGTTTTCAAAAATCGAAACTTGATTTTTATGGCTAAGGGACAGGGGGAGAGGGCTGGGGTCTTGTATGATTGAAGAGTCACCTAAATTTTGAGAAATTAAGCACTGCGCCCCACGAAACAAAATCTGGGGAAGTCAGGTCTGGTGAGAACGGGGGCCACGTATTCATCGGTCATCGAAGGACTCACGGAGAATCGTTATCGTTTCATTGGAGGTGCGAGACATTGCACCGTCGTGTTGAAACCAACAATAACGCTTCCTTCACTTCATTAATGGCTTTAAACTGATTTATGAAGTGTACATAAAGAACTAAAGTAACACTTGTGTTAAAAAATATGGGTCTAAAAATTCGCTCTCCAGATATGGCACGTCACACTCCGATTTTTTGTGGGTGAAGTTGGGTCTCATGCAATGTGTGAGGGTTATTTGCAGCCCAGATGCGAGTGTTCTAGCTTTTTTAACATATACGTTAATGCTGCATCACTGAAAAAGTATAGTTCAACTTGGCAATAGACGACACGCTTTCCTGAATCCAGAGGACGCAGTTCTTGAACTACTCAAACTCGGTATGCCCGTATCCTCAGACGTTGACTGGATCGGTGGTAGACTAAACAATGTGCCCCAAGCTTCTGCGACAGCCGAAGTAGTTATCTACCAAGAGATCGCAGCAGAAACTACTGAACACGCTCCGTAAATTCTGCTGTTAACACATCAGGCTTACGGGTTCGAGTTCTTTCATTACCACTTTCACAACGTGATAAACTGTTGTCTTTCCTGGAAAACAGGGGCATCAAAGAACTTCTTGTGGAACAACTCGACACCGCTTGTAAGATTCGACCGCGCAGTACTCTTAGCTTCCAACAGTACGACCCTCAGTTCGTACGTGAGCATGGCGAAGGAGCTAGTAGCCGCCACCTAGCACCAGCACGTGTGTGTTGCGTGGGGGAATGATGCTTCACATCACGAGCCCCATGGTCAATGTTATGAACAACAATCTAACAATCAACAACACAGGAAAATCATTATAACTATTAAAACAAACTGCATAAATCTTTACTGCCATAAGTTATCTACATCACCCAGTAGCTACTTTCTACTAAACTACAGCAAAGTCTGTTTGAAAAGCGTTGATACGATTCAGCATCCAGAAACAATGTTGACTGGAATAAAGTCTTTAAAGTTTCGAAGGTAGCAAGGATAATTTACAGAGTGCGAAACGACATCTGAAATTGTGCAGAAACCAGATGGCTCTTATTAGTGTCGAAGAAGATGAAGGAGAAGCAGCAATTGGGAACGGATATGGTACAAGGTTGCAACGTATCCCCAATGTTATTCAGTCTATCCATAGAGCAAGCAGTAAAGAACACCAAGGAGAAATTTGGAAGGGCAATTAGATTTCAGAGAGAACAAATAAAAACTTTAATGAAACTTCCTGGCAGATTAAAACTGTGTGCCCGACCGAGACTCGAACTCGGGACCTTTGCCTTTCGCGGGCAAGTGCTGTACCAACTGAAGCTCTGTTAAGTTTGCAAGGTAGGAGACGAGGTACTGGCAGAAGTAAAGCTGTGAGTACCGGGCGTGAGTCGTGCTTCGGTAGCTCAGATGGTAGAGCACTTGTCCGCGAAAGGCAAAGGTCCCGAGTTCGAGTCTCGGTCGGGCACACAGTTTTAATCTGCCAGGAAGTTTCATATCAGCGCACACTCCGCTGCAGAGTGAAAATCTCATTCTGGAAACATCCCCCAGGCTGTGGCTACGCCATGTCTCCGCAGTATCCTTTCTTTCAGGAGTGCTAGTTCTGCAAGGTTCGCAGGAGAGCTTCTGTAAAGTTTGGAAGGTAGGAGACGAGATACTGGCAGAAGTAAAGCTGTGAGTACCGGACGTGAGTCGTGCTTCGGTAGCTCAGATGGTAGAGCACTTGCCCGCGAAAGGCAAAGGTCCCGAGTTCGAGTCTCGGTCGGGCACACAGTTTTAATCTGCCAGGAAGTTTCATATCAGCGCACACTCCGCTGCAGAGTGAAAATCTCATTCTAAAAACTTTAATGTTTGCCGATGACCCTTTACGAAAGCGTACTGAAAAGTAATGCCCCTGGGATTTTTATGTGGAAACAGCTTCTTAAGTAAAACAAATGTTATTAACATGCTACTTCTTTATTCTTCATGTCTATGTACTTATTTCTGAACGTACTCACCCTGGCGACGAATACATTTTTCCCCGCGACACAATGTCAATCCTAAGGGCCCGGGTTCGATTCCCGGCTGGTTCGGAGATTTTCTCCGCTTAGGGACTGGGTGTTGTGTTGTCCTAATCATTACCATTTCATCCCCATCGACGCGCAAGTTGCCGAAGTGGCGTCAAATCGAAAGACTTGCACCCGGCGAACAATCTACCCGACGGGAGGCCCTAGTCACACGACATTTTATTTGACGAGAGACCTGTTTGTTCGTACCGTCATTGTAGAATGTTTGACCACCTGCTGACGGAGCTACAACCTCATCCCTGCATACGCCGCTGCATGGAAGTGAGGCCCTCGAAGGTGTCCTTTAAGTTCTGGAAACAGATGTATATCGGATGGGGCCAAGTCGGGACTGTATGGAAGTTGATCGATGACAGTGAACCCAAGGCGTCGGATTCCTGCAGGTGAGATCTGGCAGCAGAAGGTGTTCCATGTGTGAACCAACTCTTCGTATTCATGCTTTCGATTGCAATACGCCGTTTGTCAGGCGCCGACATAGTCGCGTTACAAACCGTCACGTTGCACACTACAATTCGGAGCCGGATAGCGGTAGAGGGCTGGAAAAAAATGGTTCAAATGGCTCTGAGCACTATTGGACTTAACATCTGATGTCATCAGTGCCCTAGAACTTAGAACTACTTAAAACTAACTAACCTAAGGACATCACACACATACATGCCCGAGGCAGGATTCGAACATGCGACCGTAGTGGTCACGCGGTTCCAGACTGAAGCGCCTAGAACCGCTCGGCCACAGCGGCCGGCAGAGGTCTGTAACTTGCGTCAGTGAAGCGGGAAACTCAACCGAGTAATATCCATGACATGAAATACCTCAACCGGCATCCAGAACAGAATAAAGAATTCGGTGGCATTACTTTTCATCATACTCTCGTACTTATGTGACGGCGAATAATTTGAAAAGGCAGTTAAACAGAATGGATAGTTCGCAGGAGAGCTTCTGTGAAGTTTGGAAGGTAGGAGACTAGGTACTGGCGGATTTAAGGCTGTGAAGACGGGGCGTGAGTCGTGCTTGGGTAACTCAGTTGGTAGAGCACTTGCCCGCGAAAGGCAAAGGTCCCGAGTTCGAGTCTCGGTCCGCCACACAGTTTAAATCTGCCATGAAGTTTCAGAATGGATAGTTTCTTGAAAACAGGTAATAAGATAAACACCAAGAAAGGTTCAAAGGAATGGTAGGCTTTCAAACTAATGTTTGATCCTACAGTGCAATTATGGCTCGCTCTGACGCAGCGGCCAAATACGACGACCGGATACTCGGGCGGTTCAGGCAAACCATTCTACATGTCTCAAAGGAGCTAGTTTGTCGGCAGAAGGACGTCTACGCTATCGAACAGTACGCAAACCGGTGAGCAGCTTACGCACACTTCACCATGCTTTGCACTGCCATTGCTGCCCTGATCTAGGTCTGGTTCATTTACAAAATAATGATATGACTTGGTGAAGATTCTTCTTTTGTCAAGAAAGTTTGTAAACTCTTTTTGTTTCGTAAACTATTTGGAATATTGTTACTAAGACAGGAGAAGTAGTATTGGCCATGCCTATAATGGAACTGGACGTGTTTTTATGTTTGGCAATAACAAAGTAAATTTCTGTTTTAAAGTGGAGATTGTGAAGACAGTGTGACATAGAAAAATAGGATAAAATAAAAGTCGTAGAAACAGAAATTACGCAGCAGGCTTACTTCGTCAGTTATCATATCACCTGAAACCCACAGAGCGAAAAACCTCAGACCCAAGAATCTACCCTTAGACGTGATGAACTGCAGCCAACAACAAAGAAAGAAGATAAGTAAAAAAAGTTGTTTATAAATCATACTCCTCTCGAAGCTTGTGCAACGCACCAATTATTTAGAAGAGTGGAAACCTACTGGTGGTGTGTGGGAGGGTAAGATTACACCATATACGCCAACAATTGGTGCTAAAGGAAGATCCTTGGAAAAAGAAATATGATTACAAAAGAAATCTCTCAGTTATCAACATCGCCAAACTGAGAGACAGCTTAGGTCAGAAATCTTGGCATTTAGAATTACAAGTCCAAGGAGTAAATAAAAAAATGGGATGCCCTACTAGGTACGTTATCTGTTCAGGAAGATAAATATATAAGAATTAGGCACTATAGTCAAGACACATAGAATTCGGTAATTTTACTGGAGAACTGAAAGAAAATATGGAAGGAATTTATATTATACAAAATAACACAAAAAACAGAGAGCACAGTGATAAATACACTCCTGGAAATGGAAAAAAGAACACATTGACACCGGTGTGTCAGACCCACCATACTTGCTCCGGACACTGCGAGAGGGCTGTACAAGCAATTATCACACGCACGGCACAGCGGACACACCACGAACCGCGGTGTTGGCCGTCGAATGGCGCTAGCTGCGCAGCATTTGTGCACCGCCGCCGTCAGTGTCAGCCAGTTTGCCGTGGCATACGGAGCTCCATCGCAGTCTTTAACACTGGTAGCATGCCGCGACAGCGTGGACGTGAACCGTATGTGCAGTTGACGGACTTTGAGCGAGGGCGTATAGTGGGCATGCGGGAGGCCGGGTGGACGTACCGCCGAATTGCTCAAAACGTGGGGCGTGAGGTCTCCACAGTACATCTATGTTGTCGCCAGTGGTCGGCGGAAGGTGCACGTGCCCGTCGACCTGGGACCGGACCGCAGCGACGCACGGATACACGCCAAGACCGTAGGATCCTACGCAGTGCCGTAGGGGACCGCACCGCCACTTCCCAGCAAATTAGGGACACTGTTGCTCCTGGGGTATCGGCGAGGACCATTCGCAACCGTCTCCATGAAGCTGGGCTACGGTCCCGCACACCGTTAGGCCGTCTTCCGCTCACGCCCCAACATCGCGCAGCCCGCCTCCAGTGGTGTCGCGACAGGCGTGAATGGAGGGACGAATGGAGACGTGTCGTCTTCAGCGATGAGAGTCGCTTCTGCCTTGGTGCCAATGATGGTCGTATGCGTGTTTGGCGCCGTGGAGGTGAGCGCCACAATCAGGACTGCATACGACCGAGGCACACAGGGCCAACACCCGGCATCATAGTGTGGGGAGCGATCTCCTACACTGGCCGTACACCACTGGTGATCGTCGAGGGGACACTGAATAGTGCACGGTACATCCAAACCGTCATCGAACCCATCGTTCTACCATTCCTAGACCGGCAAGGGAACTTGCTGTTCCAACAGGACAATGCACGTCCGCATGTATCCCGTGCCACCCAACGTGCTCTAGAAGGTGTAAGTCAACTACCCTGGCCAGCAAGATCTCCGGATCTGTCCCCCATTGAGCATGTTTGGGACTGGATGAAGCGTCGTCTCACGCGGTCTGCACGTCCAGCACGAACGCTGGTCCAACTGAGGCGCCAGGTGGAAATGGCATGGCAAGCCGTTCCACAGGACTACATCCAGCATCTCTACGATCGTCTCCATGGGAGAATAACAGCCTGCATTGCTGCGAAAGGTGGATATACACTGTACTAGTGCCGACATTGTGCATGCTCTGTTGCCTGTGTCTATGTGCCTGTGGTTCTGTCAGTGTGATCATGTGATGTATCTGACCCCAGGAATGTGTCAATAAAGTTTCCCCTTCCTGGGACAATGAATTCACAGTGTTCTTATTTCAATTTCCAGGAGTGTATAAGTGGTCATCAGTCCCCTAGAACTTAGAACTACTTAAACCTAAGTAACATAAGGACATCACACACATCCATGCCCGAGGCAGGATTCGAACCTGCAACCGTAGCGGTCACGCGGTTCCAGACTGAAGCGCCTAGAACCGCACGGCCACACTGGCAATGGTGTGGGGCGTATGCAGTTGAAGTGGTATGGGATCCCTGATTACGTCTAGATACAACTCTGACAGGTGACACGTACGTAAGCATCCTGTCTGATCACGTCCATCCATTAATGCCCATTGTGCGGTCCGACGGACTTGGGCAATTCCAGCAGGACAATGCGACACTCCACACCTCCAGAATTGCTACATAGTGGTTCCTAGAACACTCTTCTGAGTTTAAACACTTCCACTGCCCACCAAACTCTCCAGACAGGAACATTATTGAGCATATTTGGGATGCCTTGCAACGTGCTATTCAGAAGAGATCTCCTTCGCCTCGTACTCTTACGAATTAATGGACAGCCTTGCAGGATTCATCGTATCAGTTGCCTCAAGCGCTACTTCAGATATAGTCGAGTTCATACCACGTCATGTTGCGGCACTTCTGCGTGCTCGCGGGGGTCCTACCCGATATTGGGGAGGTGTACCAGTTTTATTGGCCGTTCGGTGTGTAAGATCCAAAGAGGAGTAGCACATTTCTTGTACTGGTTCATTTAGTTAGTGCGAAAGCGTCCAGGAGTTGACTACCCATCTCCAGAGGCATACACTGAAAGAGAGGTGTTGTTCACCACGGTGTGGTTTACCGTTGAATGGTTCAAATGGCTCTGAGCACTATGGGACTCAACTGCTGAGGTCATTAGTCCCCTAGAACTTAGAACTAGTTAAACCTAACTAACCTAAGGACATCACACACATCCATGCCCGAGGCAGGACTCGAACCTGCGACCGTAGCGGTCTTGCGGTTCCAGACTGCAGCGCCTTTAACCGCACGGCCACTTCGGCCGGCTCGGTTTACCGTTGAAATGCCAAGAGCATACGTTCTTAGAAACGTTAACAAACATATTGCTTCATCGCACACGTATCTCGCGGAAAGACACTCACAGTGAGATTTACTAACCAATGTTATTACCGGGGATAGGAAACAGAAAAGTGACCGTGGTAGACAATGGACCTCCCGCTACACACCATAAGGTAGTATGTGAAGTGGAGGTGTACCTGTAGGTCTAGAAACTGTAGGCAAATTTCTAAATTGTGTCCTACAGGTGAAAGAAAGTTCTATATGGAGAATGTCATCCTGAAACATTACGAAAGCAGAGCGTCAGTTGAAGAGCAATGCTGTTGACATTTATCTCCGTCACTGTAAATCACTGTGTCGCAAAAATGACACCGGAGGAATAAAGATAAGGGGAGCGGTGCTATCGGGCTGAAGGCGCCAGAGGCGACAGTGCGAGGTAGCCGTGGAAACACCTGTTCTCGAGGCTGCGTACAGAATTCACGGCGCTGGCGAGGACACTTGCTCGTTATCTCTCCTACCGAGGAGTGAGTGTTTTTTCTCCACTTATTCGGATGGCGCCGATAATACCTGCTAACAAATCTTCACTCACTTATCGGTGCTAATGTCAATATTATCAGAAATTTACGACTATTCGCTGCGATATAAATCTTGAGAGTTGTCCCAGATATAAACGTGTCTTCCCTTTTAACGCCTCCTGCATACGAATCACAACATCTTACTGATTAGAGAGAGGTGGTCATTCCGCTGTAACCTGTTATACAAGGACTGCTTCAGGCGCAGGTGTTGGCATTTACTGAAGAAGGTAGCGCAGCGGTAAGCAAAGAAAACCCTTCCGCGCATTGTCGGCTAGAACACCGCTAGTAGCCCTCAGTGACGTCTTTAAGGGCATCTGTTAAGTGTAGGTGGCTGTAAAGGGCCTATGTATATACTGCGGTGTCACTTTAGTGTTTACGACGATGCTGAGAGAGTGGAGAGCGTTGAAACCCGGTATCGACACGAGCCTACTCTTCTCCAATAGCAGCAAGGGGCCGACGAGCTGTACGTCTCCATCCAACACAAGGATCGCCATCAACAACACATGTCGTCACTCCACGAATACTGCCACAAAGATTTATATGTCAATGATTTTGAATCCATTAAGGCGACTGCCTGGATTGCTACTTCGAACAACACATAGCTTCCCATCCTTGCCCTCTTGGAGCTTTTGCTTCGTCTCTAAGTCCTTAATCGTCCATGGAATGTTGAAATTTTTGTGTTTGAAAGGGGAAAAAAAAAGAAAGGAGAGAGAAGAAGATAATACTGAATCTCCTAGTGTGTCCACACGGCACTACTTATTCCTGAGTGCTACGACGTGGTGTCCAGCACGAATTCCTATCCTCGTTTCTTTGGACAATCTCATTCCTCACTTTATATTTCCACCTAATTCTCTACATCCTTCTACAACGATGCTTTCACTTAGATTCTCTTTTTTCCCATAATAATAGGGGTTAATCGTGTAGACTAGGGCAATTCAAGGTCATACCCTAATTACCCTTGCCCACTTTCACTTTTATGCGATTATCCTAGGTTATAAACAGCCATGATGCAATCCACCAGATCATAAACAGCACAAGTGTCCTAAGGCAGTGGAAGATTATATGACCACACAAGATTACTCGACGTCAGGGGCTCAGCATTTGTTTGCTTGGTATGGGCTTGGCGAACCCTGCTTCCCTGCGCTGGGGACTAATCAGGACCGCCAATCCTCTGTCACCGTAAGCCTTGGGCATGCTTCAGCGACCACCATGCGGCGTGGCGGTGGAACGTTGTATGTAACATGGAACGGCGAACTTGGCTTAACCGCCCGGGTCGCGAGACTGGCAAAAACCTCTATATAAAAACCTCAGACTAGAAGTGTGCTGCGTGCTGATAAGAATCGTGGCTGTTGACGTGGAACAGTCGCCAGCGGGCAACCTCTGGGGAACCTGCCGCACGTCAGTTGTACAAGGCTTACACAGGCACTCGGGTCTCTGTCTGAGTGAACCCACCTTAGCTGCTCGTGGGGCCGAAATTGATCCTCCGAAATTTTCTTTTCCTCCTCCCAGCGGAAAGGTGGGGCTGCTGGAAGGTAGTACCACCCCAACTAATAAGAGGACTCCAGTAGCCACCCTTCCAGATGCGAGAGTAGGTCAGTACACGGCCACCGTGGTAAAGAGTAATGTGTGTTTAGTAATGAAAAAAAGGAAGTTTCGAGAAAGTCTCGCATTTCTACATCCAGAAGGGCTTAGAAGGAATTGCTGGAAATCTAAAATCTGCAAAGTGGTTGCGAAATGGGACGCTGTTGGTTGAAACATCCAGTTCCCAACAAGCTGTTAAACTACACAGCGCCAAGTGCCTGGCGATTATGCCACCGATACAGAGCTCCACAGCACTTCAGCAAAGATGTTATGTCATGTATGGACCTAGCTGATCTACTAATCGAAGAAATGAAGAGTGAGTGAGCTGCGGAGGGAATTGTGGATGTTGACAACGTTATGAAAACGGTGGGCGGAAGCATGGTGAAATCTGACGCTTTCATTCTTACCTTCAACACCCTCAAACTCCCAGAGCACGTCAAGGCAGGTTTTCTTCGACTAAACGCATGAACATATGTTCCAAACAGAATGCGCTTGTTTTAAATGCTAGCGTTTTGGGCGTACAACACTAGCGTGTAACGGAGAAGCGAGGTGTGACAACTGCGGTATGGCCGCTCATGAAGGAGTTCGGTGTTCGTCTCCAGCCAAACGTATTAGTTGCTCTGGAAATCACCCTGTATGAAATAGGGACTGCAGAACCTGTCTAGGGGAAAGCAAAGTACAGGAAATCAAAACAACCAAACGTATCCCCTATGGTGGGGCCAAAAAGATCTACACGTCCATGCAGCTTCCATATTTGCTTCATCTTTTGCATCAATGCTTCAGAAGCTTACTCCAGAAGCTCATGCCTCTACGCAAACGGAGGTGGCGAGTGTTGGCACTAACACCTGCATGTGTCAGTGCACTTGCAAAGCAACAAGTGTTTCACAGCCTGTAGCCCCTGTATTTTCGTCAGTATCGACTACCAATTCTCGCCTCTCTCCCTATAACGAATTTGCAAGCAGTTGCCATGTCGGTGCATGTGAGTCATCCATTGACATCCATAGACAGTTCCCTTTACCTGCCACCACATGATGCACTCGACAATCTTTTTACACAGCTCCCCCACCCCTTCATCCTCTGTGGTGATTTTAATGCACACAGTGTGCTTTGGGGCTCTGCAACTACCTGTCCCAGGGGTAGAGCAGTTGACAGGCTTCTCATGTCATCATATTCGTATTTGATAAATAAGGAACAGAGGATGCATTTCTGCACTGCAACTGGGTCGTTTTCTGCCACTCATCTCTCACTTTGCCGTCCAGCCCTTGTTCATGCAGCTCAATGGAAAGTGGTCGATTTTCACGGGACTTCATGATCTGAATCCACTTGTCAGATAGGGTGGAACCTGAAAGGAAACCGCCACGATGAGTGCTCAGTAGAGCAGACTGGACGTTTTATAGAAAGCTAGCCCAGTTTGAACATCATGTCAATGTTAAGGAATGAGTGGATCGTATCACCAACATGATCCACCGCGCCGCTGAAGCACCCATTCCACAGTCCACAGGACAACTGAGGAGGCAGCCTGACCCTTGGTGAAGTGGCGAATGCCGCTCTGCAATCAGAACTAGGCGTGCTGCACTGCGTAAGTTCAAGTGCCAGCCAACTGCAGAGAATCTTGCAGCCTTTCGGGTGGTCGGATTATTCGAGAGAGCAAGAAGGTCGTGGCAACGATTCCTGAACACCATTAATCGTTCCACAAAGAGCTCTGTTGTATGGGAGACCATCAGAAGAATTTCTGAGAGAGGAGGAAGGTGCCCCATGGCTGCTGCATTGCGGAACAGCACTCTCCAAACCAGTCCGCGAGACACTGAGACGATGCCAGTCTATTTTGTCCAGTTATTGCAAGCGCAATCCAGGATCCAGGTTCCCAGCACCATAGAGCGGTTGCTGAGAGTAGCAGTTTGGAGTTCCGGTCCACGTCATGAAGATTACAGCTGCCCATTTTCCATGTGGGAGCTGGATTCTGCATTGTCTGCAGCTCGTGACAAATACCCTGGTCGTGACAGAATCGATTACAGTATGCTGCGGCACCTCAAAAGGCAAAACAAAGATATCCTCCTTGCACCTCTTAATGCCATTTAGGCGTCGGGTCACTTTCCCGACTCGTGGCATGAGGCCATTTTGATTGCTCTTTTAAAACCTGGGAAAGACCGTACGTGGCCGAGTAGTTATTCTAGCGTTGCACACATTAGTTGCGTGGGAAATATCTTGGAGTGGGCAACCGCCGCCTTGTTTGGATCCCAGAATCCAGGCAGCTTACTAGTCGCTTTCAGTGTGGGCTCAGGAGGTATCGCTCCACCTTTGATAACCTGGTCCTCCTGGAGGTGGCTATACAACAGACTTTCCTGCGTGGGCATCACCTTCTAGATATATTTTTTGACATCAAGAAGGCTTACGGTACTACTTGGAGGCATCCTCGAGCAGCTTCACGAATGTGGTTTTCGTGGTTGTCTTCCCATTTTTATTCGGTCCTTTCCCTCACCACGGTGTTTTCGATACCGACTAGATGGCGTCCAGTCTGATCGCTTCGAGCTGAACGGTGTCCCTCAAGGTAGTGTTTCAAGTGTGTTTGCCATAGCTATTAATAGCATTACGTCGGTTAGTGAAAAGTCCTGTCTAATGTTCTTTGTTTGTGGATGACTTCTATGTGTTTTAATTTTCTTGTCAACCAGAACTGTTGTGATCCGGTTATTAGCATTAGGACTATCGGCACACACTCCTCTAGCCCGTCTTCCACTCACACCACAGCACTGACGTGCACGACTCGACTGGTGCCATCAGAGAATCAGTTGGAAGATGAAATGGCGCGCCGTGGTCTTCAGCACTTTCTTGGTTCAAATGGTTCAAATGGCTCTGAGCACCATGGGACTTAACATCTGTCATCAGTCCCCTGGAACATAGAACTACTTAAACCTAGCTAACCTAAGGACATCACACACATCCATGCCCGAGGCAGGATTCGAACCTGCGACCGTAGCGGTCGCGCGGTTCCAGTCTGTAGCGCCTAGAACCGCTCGGCCACCGCGGCCGGCCTCAGCACTTTCTGCCTGCACGCAAATGACGGTCGTCTGCACGTGCGATGTAGAATCGGTGAGTGCAGTCTCGTAGAGTGCATTGTCCAAGACACACTAACCCTGTAGTGGCGTAGCAAGACAGCCAGGCCACTCGGAGGTAGCCGAAAGGCACGCGTTAAGCTCACGCAGATTGGCGTGAGGTCTGGAACAAGGTAAAGTAATTATCCTATAAAGAAAAGAACGTAGTTCTTGGAATACTTTAATCCACAATTGGAGAACATCGCTCTTGTTTAGACATTATTACACTGAATATAAACTGGTAATGGCGCCCTGCTAGGTCGTAGCAAATGACGTAGCTGAAGGCTATGCTATCGTCTCGGCAAATGAGAGCGTATTGGTCAGTGTAGCTTCGCTAGCAAAGTCGGCTGTCCAACTGGGGCGAGTGCTAGAAAGTCTCTCAAGACCTGCCGTGTGGCGGCGCTCGGTCTGCGATCACTGACAGTGGCGACACGCGGGACCGACGTATACTAATGGACCGCGGCCGATTTAAAGGCTACCACCTAGCAAGTGTGGTGTCTGGCGGTGACAACACAAAACCCACCACAGTTCTTATGGTCTGGGGTGCGATAAGCTACAATTCTCGTTCACGTTTGGTGCCGCATGTTGTTAGACCCATTATTTTGCCGTTCTTCCATCAGGCAGGTGATGTGTTGCTCCAACAGGAAAATGCACGTCCACACACTGCCCGTGAAACACAGCGTGCTGTGCAATGCATGCAGGAAGTTTAATGGGAAAGACGATCTCCGGACTTATCTCCAATTGAGCACGTGTGCGATATGATGGGACGAGAAGCAATTCGTGCGACTCGTCAGCCAACAGCTCTTACAGAATTAGGTGAACAGGTCGAGCAGGCAGGCAACACCGCATCCCTGGACAGTACTCGCCATCTGTACTATCGACTGGACGCTAGAGTTAGCGCCTGAAATGCCGCCCGTGGATGCTACACCACGTACTAGTGTGCGTGTTTCACAACGGGCCAATACCTGCTGCCTCAGAACCGCTTATGCTACTCATCGGCAAATGTGCAAAGTATGCACTGTTGCAACAATAAATCTTGAGTGCCTTCGAAACCTGTGAAAGAGTGTTCTGGTTTCTTTCCGGCAGTGTATAACGTCACCAGACAATTCCCTGTCCTCATATAGGCCTTCAGTGTACCCTTTCCACCTACCTACTCTCTCCTCTACGTTCAACAGTAGAATTCCCAATTTACACTTAATGTTGCCATTCCTGGTTTTCGTTTCACTGATGGTTGTTATTTTGACTTTTCTATAAACTGAATCAGTCCTTCCGACAGTTATTTCTCCTGTATTTCTTCACACTTTTCCTGCAGTCATTTCACCTTGGCTCTCCAGTACTTCCTGTATATTTCATTCCTAAGTGACTTATTCCTGGCTGTCCCTGGACATTTTTGTAGTTCTGTCTTTGGTCGATCAACTCAAGTATTTCTGCTGTTGTCCAGTCTGTTGTTATAGTTGGTACATGTTCTGCATCTGTAATGTAAGCCAATTTTTTGGGTTCATAATCTGCACCGTCTGTACATTTGTCACCGACGGGGATTCGTGCTTCATGCTTTTCTGTACCTTAAAGTTATAGAGACCTTTTCGGGATGGATGGGACTCCAGATTCGCATCGTAGCACCCTTTTATGGGGAACAGTCGCGATGGCTCTTTGACGAAGTAACCCGAGATATTTTTCCTTGATGACATATTTGTCTATAAAGAAGTATAGCCAGAAAAAGCTTCATAAATATTTAATGACATCTTGATAAAATTTAAAGGTGTTATGAAGATTGATAATTCGCTCTAAATGTTCAGAAATGTAATAGGCCTAGCCTATGATTGAAAAATCAGTCACATTTGGAACAGGTCAACCATACTAATATCTGTGTGTGGCAATTTGTGCGAATATGAAAATGAATGACACCGACATATGCTTTTTCATAGGTTAGCCAGATGGGAGTTTTCAGTTCATGGGGAGCATAAAGGGAGAATGCAACCACGCTACAAACGTGTTTGCTTACAGAACACTCGGCGATCCATCCTATAATATACAGGTATGTGTGAGACCGGTTCAGACTGGGACTGAACTTGTATGAAGGAGGTCAGTACGAATGGCGACAGGTTTGCTTGAACCACGGCAGGGCGTCACGGAGGTGCTGAAAGAGCTGAACAGGTAAACTGTCGAAGAAAGACGCTGTACATCTCGAAGACACCAAGAATTCCGCGAAAGCCTCGTTAAAATTTTCAAGACTCAGAACCAGGTGGAGACTATAAATAAGCTACAACCCACTACATGTCGCTCCTGTAGACTAATTACGGCATGCACAGAGCCTTCCAGCAGTGATTCGTCTCGCGCAACCTGACGCGAGTGGAACGATACGAAATCCTAGAATACACCTGTCAAAGAAAGTTTCGTATCACATCGGTTCCCATAACACCTGAAGATCGACGTTGACTGTGGATATTGTATCACAGTCCCTTTGACTGTTCAGAGATGTCACTAAACCCACCCAAAGATGTAAAAAACCATGTATGAGAAGCGCCTATTAGACGGAGGAGGTCCCACAGCAGATCAGTTGTCATTCCACCAGGAAGGAGGTACACGGCTCGTGTTGTCTGTAGTTTACCATGCCTACACGGTCAATACCGCGGTTCGATCGCGTCCTGCATTGTTACTTTGTGTCAGGAAGGGCTCTCAACAAGGGAAGTGTCCAGGCGTCTCGGAGTGAACCAAAGCGATGTTGTTCGGACGTGGAGGAGATACAGAGAGACAGGAACTGTCGATGACATGCCTCGTCCAGGTCGCCGAAGGACTACTACTGCAATGGATGACCGCTATATACGAATTATGGCTCGGAGGAAACCTGACAGTAACGCCACCATGTCGAATAATGCTTTTCGTGCAGCCACAGGACGTCGTGTTACGACTCAAACAGTGCGCAATAGGCTGCGTGATGCGCAACTTCACTCCCGACGTCCACGGCGAGGTCCACCTTTGCAACCACGATACCATGCAGCGCGCTACAAATGGGCCCAACAACTTGCCGAATGGACCACTCAGGATTGGCATCACGTTCTCTTCACTGATGATTGTCGCATATGCCTTCAACCAGACAATCGTTGGAGGCAAACCGGTCACGCTGAACGCCTTAGACACACTGCCCAGCGAGTGCAGCAAGGTAGAGGTTCTCTGATGTTTTGGGGTGGCATTACGTGGGTCCGACGTACGCCGCTGGTGCTCACGGAAGGCGCGGTAACGGCTGTATGATACATGAATGCCATCCTCCGACAGAATTATATCGGCAAGATATTGGTGAGACATTCGTCTTCATGGACGACAATTCGCGCCCCCATCGTGCACATCTTGTGAATGACTTCCTTCTGGTTAACGAAATCGCTCTACTAGAGTGGCCAGCATGTTCTCCAGACATGAACCCTATCGAACATGCCCGAGACAGATTGAAAAGTGCTGTTTATGTACGACGTGACCCACCAACCACTCTGAGGGATCTACGCCGAATCGCCATTGAGGAGCTGGACAATCTGGATCAACAGCGCCTTAATGAACTTATGGATAGTATATGCATCAATGCAAGAGGACGTGCTGCTGGGTATTAGAGGTACCGGTGTGTACAGCAATCTGGATCACCAGCTCTGAAGGTCTCGCTGTATGGTGGTACATAATGCAATGTGTGGTTTTCATGAGCAATAAAAAGGGCGAAAATGATGTTTATGTTGATCTCTATTCCAATTTTCTGTACAGGTTCCAGAAGTCTCGGAACCGAGGTGATGCAAAACTTTTTTGATGTGTGTAGTTATTGGCCTTCAATGTGCTACGCTGAATTACAAATGGACATTTTTCAAAGTCTTTTTTTCTCGTGCGGTTTTCTACTTCTTTCTCCTTCCTAATTTCTTAGTCCACTGGGTTCTGAACATCGTCATATAGCCATCAAGTTAGGTTCGCTAGCATCTGCCTACCTACTGCACTGACGCTCTCTTATACGAATCTCTTGATCTCAAAGCACCACTTGCCATCTTGCGTCCTCAGTTCCCAGTTGGATGTATTCTAACGTCTGACACCCCACAGTTTTACCCTCAACAACTCCCTCCAGTACCACGGAGGTTATTCCTTGATGCCTTGGCGTACTTCCTATCATCCTGCCCCTTTTCCTTGCCGGTGTTTTCCATATGTCCCTTTCTTCGTCGATTCTGCGGAGAACATCCTCATTCCTTATCAGTCCACCTAATTTTCAACGTTCTTCTCCAGTACCCAATCCCAAACGCTTCGATTGCCTGCTTTTCCGGTTTTCACTCAGTCCATCATTTATTACCGCCCACTTCTTTTCCGGTTTTCACTCGGTCCATGATTCACTACCGTAAAATGCTAGGCTACAACTGTACCTTCTTACAAATTTATTCTTTAGATTCAACCCGATGTTTGATGCTAGTACAGTCTCTTGGCCACGAATGCCCTCTTCTCTGTGCTGATCTGTTTTTTATGTCGTCCTTGCTTCGTCCGTCATGGGTTGTATTGCTTTCAAGGTAGCTGACTTACTTTCGTTCGCCTAATTCGTTGTCACCAATTGTAATGTTGAGTTTGACGGTAGTTTCGCTTCTGCTACTCCTCATCGCTTTTGTCTTTCTTTCAGGTTAGTTTCAATCCACATTCCGTACTCGTTAGACTACTTATTCCATTCAAAACGCCCTGTGATTGATTCATCTTTACTGACGATAGAAATGTCAACAGCAAATGTTATCATTGACATACTTTCACTATGAATTTTAATTCCACTCGTAAACCCATCTTTTACACCGAACAACCAAAGAAACTGGTACACTTGCCAAATATAGTGTACAGCCCCCGCGAGCACGCAGAAGTGCCACAACACGGCGTGGCATGAACGCGATTAATGTCTGAAGTAGTGCTGGAAGCAACTGACACCATGAATCCTGCAGGGCTGTCCATAAATCCGTAAGAGTACGAGGGAGTGGAGATCTCTTTTGAACAGCACATTGCAACATGTCTGGAGAGTTTGGTGGCCAGCGGAAGTGTTTAAACTGAGAATAGTGTTCCTGGAGCCCCTCTGTAGCAATTATCGACGTGTGGAGTGTCGCATTTTCCTGCTGGAATTGCCCAAGTCCGTCGGAATGCACAATGGACACGAATGGATGCAGGTGATCAGGTAGGATGCTTACGTACGTGACATCTGTCAGAGTTGTATCTAGACGTAATCAGGGATCCCATATCTCTCCATCCAAGTTTGTTGGATGTCGTCAAATGCTCTCATTGTGGAATACTGGGGGAGCTTGGTCTGAGTTAAATGCGTGCTGTGAGCTACGCTGACTCAAGATATATACACAGTTTAGTACTTGATTTATTGTGTTAAACCTGTAATGTTACACTACTGGCCATTAAAATTGCTACACCATGAAGAAATGCAGATGATAAACGGGTATTCATTGGACAAATATATTATACTACAACTGACATGCGATTACATTTTCAAGCAATTTCGATGCATAGATCCTGAGAAATCAGTATCCAGAACAACCACCTCTGGCCGTCGTAACGGCCTTGATACGCCTGAGCATTGAGTCGAACAGAGCTTGGATGGCGTGTACAGGTACAACTGCCCATGCAGCTTCAACACTATACCACAGTTCATCAAGAGTAGCGACTGGCGTATTGTGACGAGGCAGTTGCTCGGCCACCATTGACCAGACGTTTTCAATTGGCGAGAGACCTGGAGAATGTGCTAGCCAGGGCAGCAGTCGAACATTTTCTGTATCCAGAAAGGCCCGTACAGGACCTGCAACATGCGGTCGTGCATTATCCTGTTGAAATGTAGGGTTTCGCAGGGATCGAATGAAGAGTAGAGCCACGGGTCGTAACACATCTGAAATGGAACGTCCACTGTTCAAAGTGCCGTCAATGCGAACAAGAGGTGACCGAGACGTGTAACCGATGGTACCCCAAACCATCACGCCGGGTGATACACCAGTATGGCGATGCCGAATACACGCTTCCAATGTGCGTTCACCGCGATGTCGCCAAACACGGATGCGAGCATCATGATGCTGTAAACAAAACCTGGACTCATTAAAAAAAATGGCGTTTTGCCATTGGTGCACCCAGGTTCGTCGTTGAGTACACCATCACAGGCGCTCCTGTCTGTGATGCAGCGTCAAGGGTAACGGCAGCCACGGTCTCCGATCTGATAGTTCATGCTGCTGCAAACGTCGTCGAACTGTTCGTGCAGATGGTTGTTGTCTTGCAAACGTCCCCATCTGTTGACTCAGGGATCGAGGCGTGGCTGCACGATCCGTCACAGCCATGCGAATAAGATGCCTGTCATCTCGACTGCTAGTGATGCGAGGCCGTTGGGATCCAGCACGGCGTTCCGTATTCCCATCGTGAATCCACCGATTCCATATTCTGCTAACAGTCATCGGATCTCGACCAACGCGAGCAGCAATGTCTTTATACGATAAACCGCAGTCGTGATAGGCTACAATCCGACCTTTATCAAAGTCGGAAACGTGACGGTATGCATTTCTCCTCCTTACACGAGGCATCACAACAACGTTTCACCAGGCAACGCCGGTCAACTGCTGTTTGTGTATGTGCAATCGGTTGGAAACTTTCCTCGTGTCAGCACGTTGTAGGTGTCGCCACCGGCGCCAACCTTGTAAGAATGCTCTGAAAAGTTAATCATTTGCATATCACAGCATCTTCTTCCTGTCGGTTAAATTTCGCGTCTGTAGCACGTCATCTTCGTGGTGTAGCAATTTTAATGGCCAGTAGTGTAGATTATATCTCCTAATGTGTACACTATGACAGAATTTAAAATTTAAAATTCGGTCAGTACTGACGTGAAATTCCGTACCGAAGGTAAAAGTTTATATTGCCCCTGGAGGCAGTTCGATTGGCAAGCCTCAGTTGGAGTGGAGTCGCCGTTTAGTTGTTTATTGCTTTTTAGCCTGACCAGATTAGGGCCTAAAGGTATCTCTTACGTTTGACCAGGTACACCACATACAAAAAATATTATGTAACAATCAATAATAGCATTAATTGGCATTATTAATAAAAATAATATTTGTCAATAAAATAATAATAGTATAAATACTAATAGTAGTAGTAGTAATAGTAATAGTAATAATAATAATAAAAGAATGGAGGCATTAAAAATGATACTGATTAGTTTAGCGCATTTGGAGACTTGTTTTATATTAAAAGACAGGTGGACCATTAGCTGTGTTCTTAAGTTTGAAAGGATTTTAACTTCTCTTATATTCTCTGGAAGATTCTTCGACAGTCTGGTTACTGATACAAAAAATGATTTTGAGATCATGATAGTGTTACGTAGTGATACAGATATGATTTAAGTTTGTTGAGAACGAGTATTTCTGCTGCGTCGTTAAGATAGTATTTTAGGAGTTGGAGATAAGTAAAAGGGAGTGCAATGACTGAAAAGACGATAGAGTAAACACAAAGTGTTCGTAGACAGGAGCGATATGGTCGAAACAGCACATAAGCATTCATCCCCAGTTCGAGCCGGCATGAGCTTTCGTACGAAAGTCCTTGCAGAATAGGGTCACCAGTGTTAGTGAGTCTACGAGTTTCTTTTTAAGCTGGAGGGGAAAAGCTTTTTATATTTTTGTAATGAAGTAGTGGTGACAGCTTCTTACAGACTGCAGTTGTGCGTTTTAAATACCGCAAGAGATGCTCCAGATTTATTCCCAATTCTTTGCAGATGAATACATGGTTGGTTAGGATGCAAGAGATTCTTTGAACTGAGAGGTAATAAGTATTTTGTGAGCGACTAAGATTAGTTGCGTTTTAGATGGGTTAAGTTTTAGAAGCACGTTCTGCGCCACTCTTACAAAGCAAGTAAGTATGCATTTACGTGCTGGATGGCTGTGAGTAGATTTTTTGGGATTGCACTGTGGTATAACTGAAGGTGACAGCATATAAATGATATTTGCAATAGGAGATAATACGACACATATTATTATTTATTTTATGGCCGTCATTGGACCACTGTAGTCAAAAATACGACACATAATTAACATACACTCCTGGAAATGGAAAAAAGAACACATTGACACCGGTGTGTCAGACCCACCATACTTGCTCCGGACACTGCGAGAGGGCTGTACAAGCAATGATCACACGCACGGCACAGCGGACACACCAGGAACCGCGGTGTTGGCCGTCGAATGGCGCTAGCTGCGCAGCATTTGTGCACCGCCGCCGTCAGTGTCAGCCAGTTTGCCGTGGCATACGGAGCTCCATCGCAGTCTTTAACACTGGTAGCATGCCGCGACAGCGTGGACGTGAACCGTATGTGCAGTTGACGGACTTTGAGCGAGGGCGTATAGTGGGCATGCGGGAGGCCGGGTGGACGTACCGCCGAATTGCTCAACACGTGGGGCGTGAGGTCTCCACAGTACATCGATGTTGTCGCCAGTGGTCGGCGGAAGGTGCACGTGCCCGTCGACCTGGGACCGGACCGCAGCGACGCACGGATGAGCGCCAAGACCGTAGGATCCTACGCAGTGCCGTAGGGGACCGCACCGCCACTTCCCAGCAAATTAGGGACACTGTTGCTCCTGGGGTATCGGCGAGGACCATTCGCAACCGTCTCCATGAAGCTGGGCTACGGTCCCGCACACCGTTAGGCCGTCTTCCGCTCACGCCCCAACATCGTGCAGCCCGCCTCCAGTGGTGTCGCGACAGGCGTGAATGGAGGGACGAATGGAGACGTGTCGTCTTCAGCGATGAGAGTCGCTTCTGCCTTGGTGCCAATGATGGTCGTATGCGTGTTTGGCGCCGTGCAGGTGAGCGCCACAATCAGGACTGCATACGACCGAGGCACAAAGGGCCAACACCCGGCATCATGGTGCGGGGTGCGATCTCCTACACTGGCCGTACACCACTGGTGATCGTCGAGGGGACACTTAATAGTACACGGTACATCCAAACCGTCATCGAACCCATCGTTCTACCATTCCTAGACCGGCAAGGGAACTTGCTGTTCCAACAGGACAATGCATGTCCGCATGTATCCCGTGCCACCCAACGTGCTCTAGAAGGTGTAAGTCACCTACCCTGGCCAGCAAGATCTCCGGATCTGTCCCCCATTGAGCATGTTTGGGACTGGATGAAGCGTCGTCTCACGCGGTCTGCACGTCCAGCACGAACGCTGGTCCAACTGAGGCGCCAGGTGGAAATGGCATGGCAAGCCGTTCCACAGGACTACATCCAGCATCTCTACGATCGTCTCCATGGGAGAATAGCAGCCTGCATTGCTGCGAAAGGTGGATATACACTGTACTAGTGCCGACATTGTGCATGCTCTGTTGCCTGTGTCTATGTGCCTGTGGTTCTGTCAGTGTGATCATGTGATGTATCTGACCCCAGGAATGTGTCAATAAAGTTTCCCCTTCCTGGGACAATGAATTCACGGTGTTCTTATTTCAATTTCCAGGAATGTATTTTAAGAGTTGGAGATAAGTAAAAGGGAGTGCGATGACCGAAAAGACGATAGAGTAAACACAAGGTGTGATAACTTGTTCGTAGGCAGGAGCGACATGGTCGAAACAGCACACAAGCATTCATCCCCAGTTGGAGCCGGCATGAGCTTTCGTACGAAAGTCCTTGCAGAACAGGGTCACCAGTGTTAGTGAGTCAACGAGTTTCTTTTTAAGCTGGAGGGGAAAAGCTTTTTATATGTTTTGTAATGAAGTAATGGTGACACCTTCTTACAGACTGCAGTTGTGTGTTTTAAATAGCGCAAGAGATGCTCCAGATTTATTCCCAATTCTTTGCAGATGAATACATGGTTGTTTCTGTGCTATTTAGGATGCAAGAGATTCTTTGAACTGAGAGGTAATAGGTATTTTGTGAGCGACTAAGATTAGTTGCGTTTTAGATGGGTTAAGTTTTAGAAGCACGTTCTGCGCCACTCTTATAAAGCAAGTAAGTATGCATTTACGTGCTGGATGGCTGTGAGTAGGTTTTTTGGGGTTACACTGTGGTATAACTGAAGGTGACAGCATATAAATGATATTTGCAATAGGAGATAATACGACACATATTATTATTTATTTTTTATTATTTATTTTATGGCCGTCATTGGACCACTGTAGTCAAAAATACGACACATAATTAACATATAATGAGAAAAGTAATGGGTCCAATACCGATCCTTGTGGGACCCCTGATACTATGTACTTCCATTGCGACTTCTTTGTTGCCGGGATGTAAAGTGTGAGTGGAACCACTGTGCAGCACTTGAAGGAACGTTTGACTGTTTTTAGCAAGTAGAATATCAGCGTCGGCGGTCTCGACAGTTTTTCTGAAATTCACAAAGCACACATTAACCGCCCCTTGTTTGTCCACAGTTTTTTTCAGCTGCTCAATCATTTTTATGAGAGGAGTCGTCGTGCTGTGATTTTTTTTTGAAACCTGAGTGTGTTCATCTATAAGGTTAGTTGATGTCGAGTAACTTGTGAGGTGATCGTGTACTATGTATTCCAAAGCCTTAGGTGAAGCCTGTAGAACGCAAATATGTCTGTAGTCAGAGGGTTCTTGCAAGATTCCTTGTTGCGTAGAGGTTGAGTCCCTGCTTGCTGGATAATGGGAAGATGCTGGAGGTCAGAGAATGGTTAAAAATATCCGTTATTATGGACAGCAGTCAAACGACGAGGAAACTGATCATATGCATTGTAATACACTGATGAACCAAATCATTCAAACTCCTGCCATCCGCGAGGAGGAATGCCTCCTAATCGTGTTTCCGTCACGTAACGCAGTAAGGAAAGAATGTAAGCGGAAGAGAGACGAATGGGCAGTCATTATACACTGCTGGCCACCGTAAATGCAACACCAAGAAAGACAAGAGGTACCACAACAAAATTTATTTTGTAGAGAACATGTTGACCAAGTATCAAATGATTACGTTTACAGACGTCTGTGACATGTGGTCCTGCCAGAATCAGTAGCCAGAGTAGCCGCCACTGTTGGAGATCACCGCTGCCACACGTCTCGCCATTGAGTCAAGGAGACGTTGGATGTGTTCCTGGGGTACAGCAGCCCAAGCAGCTTCCACACGTTGCCAAAGATCATCTGGTGTGGCAGCTGGGGATGTAATCTGGGTCACTCGTTGAGCAACCATGGACCACATGTTTTCTATCGGCGAAAGATCCGGAGAGCGAGCCGGCCAGGGAAGCAATTCAATCTGGTTATTGACGAAGAACTTTTGGACAATGCGTGCCACGTGTGGTCGCGCATTATCCTGTTGAAATATGGCTGTGGCCGAGCCCTGAAGGTAAGGAAGGACAACTGGCTCCAGCACCTCGGATATGTAGCGCCGGCTATTTAAAGTACCGTAAATGCGTACTAGAGGCGTGCGAGAGTAATATCCAATACCGCCCCATACCATAATACCCGGTGCAGGACCAGTGTGGCGGTGCATAATGCAGCTGTCTAGCATCCTATCACCACGGTGTCTCCACACTCGAATCCGACCATCGTGGTGCTGCAGACAGAAGCGTGCCTCGTCGGTAAAGACAACGTCATTCCATTCTGCCATCCACATCCGTCTGTCATCACACCATTGGCGACGGAGACGTCTGTGGTTCTGTGTCAATGGTAGACGAAGCAATGGACGTCTTGCGGACAGACCACTCTGCTCTAAACGGCGTCGAATGGTACGCGCAGACACTAGATGATGCGTTACAGACGCAATGTGCTGTGCTATGGTTCGGGATGTCACTGAGCGATGCGTCACTGCCATGGGCACAATTTGCCTATCAGCACGTGCAGTGGTGCACCATGGTGAATGCGATCGACCACGTCGGTCCGTCGTACCCTCCTGCATCCAACGGTCACATATCCGCATTACAGTTGTTTGGTTACGTCCAACACGACTAGCGATTTCTCTGTATGATAATCCACAATCTCGGTAAGCCACTATCCTTCCTCTGTCGAACTCGGATACTTGATGAAACGATGTTCGCTGTTGTCTACGAGGCATAACTGATCGTCTTGTGAAACAACCACAACACACGTGCCGAACGTACACTCGTCGAAATCGCCAAGCCTTAAATGGCGCTATGAGGTGGCGCCACAAGCGCGCGTGATGTGCGTCTGCGCTGAAATTCTAATCAGTTGCATCTCTCATCGCTGCAAACTCATGGCGTAAATTTCACTCGATTCGGATGCTTCCTTCAGGGTGTTGCATTTACGGTGGCCAGCAGTGTAGTAAAGATACGGGCCGCAAATGCGGAAATCCTCCGGTATAAGCGGTTTTGACAAAGGCCACATTGTTGTGGTGCTGAGGCTGGAAGCAAGAATCTCTGAAACGGCGAAGTTGGTCACCTGTTGGCGTACTACTGTCGTGAGCACCTATATAAAGTGGTTGAAGGATGGTGAAATAACGACTGGTACTGGACGACCACGTCTCGTAACAACACGCAGAGGTCAGAGGATCCCCCATTGCGTGGTGCACGACAGGCAGCGATTTGTGGCAGATCAGACGTCAGAGTAAAATGCTGGTGCAGGCTCAAGTGTTTCGGAACTCACCCTCCACAGGCCATTGTTTAACATGGAGCTCCACATCACACGCGGTCCCTACATCTTCCTGTCTTGACCCAACGACATGGTCAGTTATGATTGCAGTGGGCACAGCATCACTGAGTTTACACCATGGATCGATAGGAACATGTCATCTGTCGAATGAATCGATGGTTGGGTCTTTACACACCGTCGTCCAGGCGAATGGCTGCACGGAACATATACCGCGTCTCTGATACGGGCCGGTGAGACCAGGATTATGGTATGGGTTACACTGAGTTGGGCTCAAAAAAATGTTTCAAATGGCTCTGAGCACTATGGGACTTAACTTCTGAGGTCATCAGTCCCCTTGAGCTTAGAACTACTTAAACATAACTAACCAAAGGACATCACGCACATTAATGCCCGAGGCAGGATTGGAACCTGCGACCGTAGCGGTCGCGCGGTTCTAGACTGTAGAGCCTAGAACCACTCGGCTATACCAGCCGGCTTGAGGTGGGCTTCTATGGTACCTATGGTAGTACTCGAAGATGCCATGACACCAATGAACTCCGTGAATGTAATTGCAGACTACTTGCATCCCTTCATGGTTGAAGTCTTCTCTGAGGGCGATGGCTTCTTCCAGCAGTATTACTCTCCGCGATACAAGGGCAGAATATGCTGCAGTGGTTTGAGGAGCATTATAGTGAACTCACATTGATGTCTTAGCCAGCAAGTGTGCCTGATCTGTACCAACTGGAACTCATATCGGGCGCCAGCTGCGTGCCCACAAAGCGCCATCCCGCAATTTTCGAAAATTGCTTGACTTGTGACTCCGAGAGCTATCAAGGACTTGTAGGATCCACGCCAAGCAGAATCTCTGTTGTACCGTGTTTGAAAAGTCGAACAACACGCTGTCATAATGTTTGGGCTCATCGGTGAATTGTCCAGTCCTGCAGTTGCTGAACGAATTTGCGCATTTGACTTCTTAACGGTGTTAAGGCTACCGGATGCACTGGTACTTCAGGCGAATAGATGTCTTCGTCCTCGAGCGTCGGTCAAGTAGAGATGTAGGCAAGGCGATATAATGGAGATGGGGCCCCTCCACGCCTGCACCAACGGGGTGACCAAACCAAAAGTTCTACTGTCACCTCCGTCAACATGTTAGTTGACGGAGTTATGGGCTATGATGTTATCCGTGCGTCTAGATAAGACTACGCATTAACACGGTCCATCAGGTGATAGATAGTGGACGAAACGCGAATGAGGGTAGCAATTTGAAGAGCAGAGGGAAAAAACTGACAAGGCTCGTGCCGTGGGAAGAAAACCTCTGCGACAGTGGAATGGGTAGTAAGAGCAGTAGTGGCTTACTAGCTGCGATAGTTCATGCAAGGTTGGATTTGTTAGTATGGGTATCATGCATCATTACCGTGCCAAGCGATGGCGATGTATCCCGGTTTGCTGCAGCCACAGCATCCCTGGAACAATCAAGATCGTTATACAGTAGTGGGAGATCGGCCATAGATCATCTCACTGTGTAGGGATGTGTGGAGCTTGTCTGCATGCAGTGTACGGGACGGCTTCCCTGCGTGGTGCCAGTTATTCGGCAAGTGTGTTCCAACTGGATGTCCAGTAATGGTGTCTGATTAAGAGGGGTTCACCTGTACCGTTGTGTTTGCGTGTACTTGGCCATAGATGTTAGGTCCTTACAAGTATGTCTTTTGGTCTTTTATGTTTCGATCTATGGTTGTGGTCGTAATTCCCCAGATTCAGAATAAACGGGTTGTGCGAATGTCTTGTGGTGAGTTTGTGGATTACCTCCGTGAGAGTCTCAAGTCGGTATTCCCAGTGAAGGTCCGCGATGCATGTGTATCGCGGAGCACTGCTTATGATTTTGAGTACTTTGTTTTGTATGAGCTTTAGACGGCGCAGGCGTGTGGGCGCAGCGTGTCCCCAGACAGGAGCTGCGTACGTCATCAGGGGTCGAATGAGTGTCATGTACGTGGACCTCAACACCCGACTGTTCAGTGTGCTACGCTTGTTCAGCATAGGGTAGAGCTGTTTGAGCCCCGCGCTCGTTCGGTTGGTCATGTGTTGTATGTGGTCCCCCCAGAGTAATTTCCGGTCCAGCCAGACACCGAGGTATTTGACTTTCTCGCAGAAACGTATTGGGCGTGCATGTAGTGTTATGGGTCTGCAGTATCGGTGTTTGAGCAGTTGCTTCGGTCTTCTAGTGAACAGAATGGCTTCGCACTTGTCGACGTTTACTCTAACACGCCATTTCTCTAACGAAGGCTCGGCCATTCTGAGTGCGATCTGTAAGAGTGAGGCCGACCGGAGTGGCCGTGCGGTTCTAGGCGCTACAGTCTGGAGCTGAGCGACCGCTACGGTCGCAGTTTCCAATCCTGCCTCGGGCATGGATGTGTGTGTGATGTCCTTAGGTTAATTAGGTTTAATTAGTTCTAAGTTCTAGGCGACTGATGACCTCAGAAGTTAAGTCGCATAGTGCTCAGGGCCATTTGAGCCATTTGTAAGCGTGACGTAATGTTTGATGGTTTCCAATCTTGCACGAGGATGGCTGTGTCATCCGCATAGATTGCCATCGTTGTGTTGTGTGTGGTTGGGAGATCGTTTATGCAGAGGTTAAAGAGTAGGGGCCCTAAGATGCTTCCCTGGGGTACTTCCGCGTATATACCGTGTCGTGTTGATTGTTTTCCCTGAAAGTCAGTGTTGAAATTCCTGTCTGCGAGGTATGAGTGTATGAGACGCAGCAGCCAGTCGGGGAACCCCGCATTTCGATCCTCAATGGGAGCTAGAGGCTCAGCTGCGGATTCGTGTTTGCCCATTCCTAGGCCTCGTAGATTTTTCCACGACACGGAGGGTCAATGAAAGTCGTCAGATAGCGGGTGGGCATATTTTAGCTTTGCCTTCCTCACAGATTGACCAACTCGATTGCATATTGCTTGAAGGTGAGAGAGCTATATCAGAGGTCGGGTGCTGTTTATAAATTATTCCTGCGTCTCTGATACTCGTAAGGTGCTAGCCGTGCAGTAATACAGACGCCAGCAAGTAGTTATAATGATGAAGTTAAAATCTTCTGGGTTATTAGGCCGCGTAATCTTTCTTCTAAAATATTCGACGTTTCGACCCCCTCTGCTGGGATCTTCCTCAGGATCTTTTGGTGTCCACTACTGCTCGTCAGTTTTCTAGCAGTAGTGGACACCAAAAGATCCTGAGGAAGATGCCAGCAGAGGGGTCGAAACGTCGAACATTTTAGAAGAAACATGACGCGGCCTAATAACCCAGAAGATTTTAACTTCAGTGACAACGGCCACGAAAGCCTGCACAGTTATAATGATGTTTGCAAGATACGCGCCGAGAGCTGGAGACCGTGCTTCACGCCCGGCGGTCGCCAGCTCCTGGAGCGCAGCGGGTTAGGAAGGAAGTCGCCTGGGCCGGCGTCGGCGTTATCTGCTAAGTGGCGCGCCTCGGCGCTCCGTGTCGTATTTGCTGTGCCGCGGCCTTATCGCCTTCAGTGGCGCCGCGCCAGATAGCCGCGCCGGCGTTCCCACGTGCGCCCGCCCCGTGTCCGCCGCCGGTTCAAACGGCCCGCCGGGCTCTTCGTCGGCCGCCCTCCACTGTGGCCAGAACAGCGGCGGTCAGGGCCGGCCGCCGCCTCAACACTTCCCTGACTGACCCCCGCCTCCACTGGCGCCTGCCCGATAACCCGGTCTCCTTCCTTATTTACCTCCAATTTTCTTCGGGGGACAGTACCGACAATACCTAGGTAAACATCTGAACACGTAAAGACCATCCCGCTTTCAAGTACGTGAGTCTACTGCCCGCCTACTGACACAGGGTGGCCAAAATAAGTGTCCCGGAAAATACACAGCCGGAAAAAATGGCAATATCATCGAGGACTTGATTCAGATACAATATGAGGTGTGTTCAGAAAGAAACCAACCAGCGGAGAGAGCGCGCTGCGGCTACCGAGCACACCTAGTGGCAGGTGTTGGCAATAAACTGCTTTTTGCCTCGTCTCGCTTTTAGCGTGCGAACCACAGCTGCTGAAGTAAGCACGTGTACAGCCTGCTCGTCGAATTAGTGCAACGAAGGAGCTTGAAGAACAACGTGTGTATGTGAAAATCTGCTACGAAGATAGCAAAACTTGCACAGAGACATTTGATGTTCTTAGCCAAACATACAGGGATGACTCTATGAGTCACACGCAGTGATACGAGTGGTCTCAACGTTTCTAACGTCCGTCCTCGGTAGCTGAGTGGTTGCCGGCACGGTAGCTCAGCGTGTTCGGTCAGAGGGTTAGCTTCCCTCTGCAGTAAAAAAATTGAGTAAATGGATCAATAATGAACTTCAATGGCCGTCAGGAGACGTCCGCCACGAATAATTGCAACGAACTATAACGAACAAAATGAGATTAAAAAAAGTGGTCAGCGCGACAGACTGTCAATCCTAAAGGCCCGGGTTCGATTCCCGGCTGGGTCGCAGATTTTTTTCCGCTCGGGGACTGAGTGTTGTGTTGTCCTAATCATCATCATTTCATCCCCATCGACGCGCAAGTCGGCGAAGTGGCGTCAAAGCGAAAGACTTGCACCAGGCGAACTGTCTACCCGACGGGAGGCCCTCGTCACACGACTGCATGCAACGTTTTAACAGGGCAGAGTGTCAGTCTGAGACGATTCCAAGTCTGGACGTCCTTCCACACCAACAGATGATGGCCATATGGATAGCATTCGTGCAGTAATTCGCGGACGTCGTCATTTATCTGTTCGGGAGTTGCTGCGGAAGTGGGCTTCAGCGTACGATCATGTCACCAAATTTTGAGTTAAAAACTTGAGATGTATCGTGTCAGTGCAAAATTCGTACCGTGTTTGTTGACTGAAGATCAGAAGCAGACCCGTTTTGAAATGTGCGGGGAACTGCTTGCCGCTGTTAATTGCAGCCGGCCGAAGTGGCCGCGCGGTTCTGGCGCTGCAGTCTGGAACCGCGAGACCGCTACGGTCGCGGGTTCGAATCCTGCCTCGGGCATGGATGTGTGTGATGTCCTTAGGTTAGTTAGGTTTAACTAGTTCTAAGTTCTAGGGGACTAATGACCTCAGCAGTTGAGTCCCATAGTGCTCAGAGCCATTTGAACCATTTGTTAATTGCAATGAAAACTTTCTTAAGAACATCATAAGAGGCGATGAGACGTGGGTGTACGGCAATGATGCTGAAACTAAGATGCAGTCGTCGCAGTGGGTGGGCAATGGGTCACCTCATCCCAAAAAGGCACTCACGAGTCGCTCAAAAATTAAGATGATCAAGATGATGTTGGTTGTGTTTTTTGACTGCAAAGGCATTGTTGTTGTTGTGGCCTTCAGTCCTGAGACTGGTTTGATGCAGTTCTCGATGCTACTCTGTCCTGTGCAAGCTTCTTGATCTCCCAGTTCCTACTGCGACCTACATCCTTCTGAATCTGTTTAGTGTATTCATCTCTTGGTCTCCTTCTACGATTTTTAACCTCCACGCTGCCCTCCAATACTAAATTGGTGATCCCTTGGTAACTCAGAATATGCCCTACCAACCGATCCCTTCTTCTAGTCAAGTTGCACCTCAAATTTCTCTTCTCTCCAATTCTATTCAATACCTCCTCATTAGTTACGTGATCTACCCATTTAATCTTCAGCATTCTTCTGTAGCACCACATTTCGAAAGCTTCTATTCTCTTCTTGTCTAAACTATTTATCGTCCACGTTTACTTCCATCCATGGCTACACTCCATACAAATACGAGGGCAGTTCAATAAGTAATGCAACACTTTTTTTTTCTGAAACAGGGGTTGTTTTATTTAGCATTGAAATACACCAGGTTATTCCCCAATCTTTTAGCTACATAACACTATTTTTCAACGTAATCTCCATTCAATGCTACGGCCTTATGCCACCTTGAAATGAGGGCCTGTATGCCTGCACGGTACCATTCCACTGGTCGATGTCGGAGCCAACGTCGTACTGCATCAATAACTTCTTCATCATCTGCGTAGTGCGTCCCACGGATTGCGTCCTTCATTGGGCCAAACATGTGGAAATCTGACGGTGCGAGATCGGGGCTGTAGGGTGCATGAGGAAGAACAGTCCACTGAAGTTTTGTGAACTCCTCTCGGGTGCGAAGACTTGTGTGAGGTCTTGCGTTGTCATGAAGAAGGAGAAGTTCGTTCTGATTTTTGTGCCTACGAACACGCTGAAGTCGTTTCTTCAATTTCTGAAGAGTAGCACAATACACTTCAGAGTTGATCGTTTGACCATGGGGAAGGACATCGAACAGAATAACCCCTTCAGCGTCCCAGAAGACTGTAACCATGACTTTACCGGCTGAGGGTATGGCTTTAAACTTTTTCTTGGTAGGGGAGTGGGTGTGGCGCCACTCCATTGATTGCCGTTTTGTTTCAGGTTCGAAGTGATGAACCCATGTTTCATCGCCTGTAACAATCTTTGACAAGAAATTGTCACCCTCAGCTACATGACGAGCAAGCAATTCCGCACAGATGGTTCTCCTTTGCTCTTTATGGTGTTCGGTTAGACAACGAGGGACCCAGCGGGAACAAACCTTTGAATATCCCAACTGGTGAACAATTGTGACAGCACTACCAACAGAGATGTCAAGTTGAGCACTGAGTTGTTTGATGGTGATCCGTCGATCATCTCGAACGAGTGTGTTCGCACGCTCCGCCATTGCAGGAGTCACAGCTGTGCACGGCCGGCCCGCACGCGGGAGATCAGACAGTCTTGCTTGACCTTGCGGCGATGATGACACACGCTTTGCCCAACGACTCACCGTGCTTTTGTCCACTGCCAGATCACCGTAGACATTCTACAAGCGCCTATGAATATCTGAGATGCCCTGGTTTTCCGCCAAAAGAAACTCGATCACTGCTCGTTGTTTGCAACGCACATCCGTTACAGACGCCATTTTAACAGCTCCGTACAGCGCTGCCACCTGTCGGAAGTCAATGAAACTATACGAGACGAAGCGGGAATGTTTGAAAATATTCCACAAGAAATTTCCCGTTTTTTCAACCAAAATTGGCCGAGAAAAAAAATGTGTTGCATTACTTATTGAACTGCCCTCGTACTTTCAGAAACGAATTCCTGACACTTAAATCTATACTTGATGCTAACAAATTTATCTTCTTTATAAACGCTTTCCTTGCCATTGCCAGCCCAAACTTTATATCCTCTCTACTTCGACCATCATCAGTTATTTTGCTCCCCAAATAACAAAACTCATTTGCCACTTTAAGCATCTCATTTCCTAATCTAATTCTCGCATCATCGCCCGATTTAATTCGACTACATTCCATTATCCTCGTTTTGCTTCTGTTGACGTTCATCCTATATCCTCCTTTCAAGACATGTCCATTCCGTTCAGCAGCTGTTCTAGGTCATTTTCTGTCTCTGACAGAATTACAATGTTATCGGCGAACTTCAAAGTTTTTATTTCTTCTCCATGGATTTTAATACCTACTCCTAATTTTTCTTTTGTTTCCTTTACTGCTTGCTCAATATACAGACTGAATAACATCGGGGATATGCTATAACCCTGTCTAACTCCCTTCCCAACCACTGCTTCCCTCTCATGCCCCTCGACTCTTGTAACTGCCATTTGGTTTCTGTACAAATTATAAATAGCCTTTCGCTCCCTGTATTTTACCCCTGCCACCTTCAGAATTTGAAAGAGAGTATTCCAGTCAACATTGTCAAAAGCTTTCTCTAAGTCTACAAATGCCAGGAACGTAGGTTTGCCTTTCCTTAATCTATTTTCTAAGATAAGTCGTAGGGTCAGTATTGCGTCACGTGTTCCAATATTTCTAGGGAATCCAAACTGATCTTCCCTGAGGTCGGCTTCTACCAGTTTTTCCATTCGTCTGTAAAGAATTCGCGTTAGTATTTTGCAGCCGTGACTTATTAAACTGATAGTTTGGTAATTTTCGCATCTGTCGACACCTGCTTTCTTTGGGATTGGAATTATTATATTCTTCTTGAAGTCTGAGGGTATTACGCCTGTCTCATACATCTTGATCACTAAATGGTAGAGTTTTGTCAGGGCTGGCTCTCCCAAGGCTGTCAGTATTTCTAATGGAATGTTGTCTACTTCCGGGCCCTTGTTTCGACAAAGGCATTATCCATCATGAATTAGTTCCACATGGTTAGATGGTAAACAGGGAAGTCTACCAGGGAACCCTATTGCACATGAGAGATGCTGTGCACAGAAAGAGGCATGAATTGTGGGGAAACCAGAGTTGGATGTTGCATCATCACAATGCGGCAGCTCACGCTTCAGTCCTTACCTGCTGCTGTCTTGCAAACCACCACACTCCCGTTGTGCCCCATCCACCGTATTCTCCGCAGTAGGCCCAGCAGCGTTTTTCTTGTTTCCCAAACTGAAAAACAAGGCATCTCCGGCTCCCTTCTAGTAGACGATTCTTCTATCTATTACAGTTCCACGGATTTGTCTCCTTGAGCAGTGTCTTCAACGATGTCTCATTCGTCTTTACTCGTGGAGCATCGGCAGTGGTTTTGAGTGTTCCAGTGACAAAACCGTGTGTATGAATTTCTGGCGGCGCGGTGGGTTTCTTCCACTGTCTTTACATCTTGAGCCTGTTGCTGTCCCGTTCACTTAAACTACGAAATTTCTGGGGCCCATGCTCGGTAGGAAACTTTCTTGGTTCTCTCATGTATCTTACCTGACAATCTCCTATACCCCATCCCTCAATGTCCTATGTGCCCTCAACGGTACTACCCAGGAAGCGGATCGGACCACCCTCCTCAGTTTGTACCGATCTCTTGTCCATTCGATACTAGACTATGGGGGTTTCGATTATACATCTGCACGTCCGTCCATCTTACGTTATCTTAATACAATCTGTAAGGTGCCAGGACATGGGCACTTACACGTTAGCTTACCAACATTAGTATTAACAATAAAGGGACTGGCAAGGGCATCAGATCATGACTCTATTAAATTATAATAAATATGAGGCACTCTCGAGCAGTATTCCCCGCATGCCTGCATGATTGAGCCACTAACTTAAGGCCTTGGTGAAAAGTGTCGGAAGTTGAGAATTGTGGAATGTAAAGTCTGCAGATGGCCGTAGCTCGCCGGGCCGCCGTGGCCAGCAGGTAGCGGTCACCGGAAACGCGGGACAATAGAGCGCTTTTGGGGATAGCCCGGGCCACCTGTGCTGGGCAACACGTGGCGAAGACGGGAATTTCGTTTGCCTAGGGACGTTATGAGTTACTTGATCATTGCGTAAATCTGAGAAATGCCGTTGGAGAGATTTCGGCGATGATAGAGCGTTCGACATTGGCCGAAGCTGAGTATTCTTCCGCCGCGTTTTCGTGCGCGTGGGAGACGGGAGAATTGTGGAGAGAGTAGACTTCGCCTTCAGCCATCGAGCGGTACGGACTTGGAGGCGGCGTCTCGGCCATCGTCTTCGAAGGGATATACACGGTCTGTATCGCAGCACTGCACCAACGCGTGTTCCGTGCAGAGTTCTGCGGTCAGAGCTATTTGTGTGCTCAGAAGCGAGATTTTCACCAGCGCTTAACCACTTCCAATAACTTGCCTAATATTCTCGATCTGGTAGTTATCCTTGTGAGGTGCCGAGTATTTATCAACGCAGCTACCGGTAATAGGGGCGCGTAATTGCAAATTGTTAATGTGCCATTCTCAGGAGTGTGTGGGTGGACAAAGAAATTCACATTTTTTTTTTTTTTGTAAATTTTGTCAGCTGTGGGGGATATCAAATTAAAATGCCAATATTGCAATCAAGTTATCGATTTAATTGTATCTAGAATTTACCCTGTCCCAGAAGCTTTACATGTACTCTAGTCACTGCACAGCTTGCCTAGACGGGAAGGAAAGAAGGTTTGCGGTCTTCTATGTCAGCGACGGACAAATAAGCTTACAAATCCACCATTGTGGCATCCGTTTGGCCACTGATGCATTTTACACTAGCCTGGTTGCGTCTGTATGCAGAAGCTGCTGAACTACCGTTCACGTGATGTTCACCTTAGCGGATATGAGTGCCATTTCCCTGCCATGCCTGTCCACCCATCCTATCACTCCGATGACTCCTTTGACCGCCAGTATGGGGTACGCCGCTCTTCTCTGTTACCTCCTAGGGTTCGCTTTCGGCTATTGCTCCGCCAGTTTAACTTCACGCTACCTGCCACTTTCCCGATGGCATTGAAGCCTTCACCACCTTTGCTTCGTGCGGCGGCCCGTGTTCACCTTTGAGTTCAATCGCTTCCTAAGGACACTACTCCAGACTCGCTCGATGGCGATAAGTTTCTCGACATTCGCACGGAACTTCGCGATAGCACCTTTGTGTACACTGATGGCTCTCGGACTGATAGTGGTGCTGGATGTGCCTTCGTCATTGGCGCTGACGTTTTTCGGTATCGGCTTCTGCAAAACTGCTCAATACTTACAGCAAAGCCCTTCTTCCCGTATCAGGCCACACAGTACACCTGACGACACAGGCTTCTCAATTATGTCATTTGCTCCGATTCTCTCAGTGCCCTTCGGATCCTCTACGTGCTGTACACGGTCCATCCCTTAGCGCAAGGGGTCCAGGAAAGCTTCTGCTTGCTCAATCTTGACGGAGCCACTTTTTGACGTTGATGTGAGTCCCTGGTCATGTCGGTCTGATGGGAAACGAGGCCGCTGGCGCTGCTGCCAAGCTGCAGTCCCCCTACCTCGGCCTGCTGGTTCTTCCATTCCCTCCGATGACCTCTGTGTTGCCGTCTGTGAGCGGGCAGTGTCCCTTTGGCCTCACCACTGGTCTTCCCTTCATAGGAATAAGCTCTGGAGGATTAAACCTCTTTCAGTGATTTGGCCTATCTCATCTCGGCCCTCTCACTGTCCACCTTTTACGTTTTATCCGTCGTAGCAATATGGCGAAGGACATTTAATCTTTAGTTCAGGACCTCCGTTGTCTCTATGCCATATTTTATGGATCTTTCTCCAAGAGAACGTCCATATTTTTGCCTTTCCTTCCATCGATTGGACTTAACGTGTAGTCGTTTTTAACTTTTTCGTCTTCGTGTTCTACGGTTCTGACATGGGCGCATATTACCTTAGTAGTTTTTGCACTATAAAACAAAACAGACAAACCAAATTACTGCATTCCAACCTAACCTAGACCTCTGGCTACGCTACAGATCAGTCTGTCACCACACTCCTGGACATCGCGAGCTGTTCGTAGAACAACAACCAAAGTTTTTGTAACATCAACCAATATAAAAGCCACCGCTTCATTCCGAGCAAATTTCACTCTAGATCAATAAATCCTTCTAGAGTTAACGATTGTAGCTAGTACCAACTCGTGGTTCGCGCTAACATTTTGATCAGGGCAGCTGTTAGTATAGGGTGTAAAACAGGACATTTTGTATTTATTTTCTATGTGAAATACCACTGGAAACCTTATAGCTGTAATTAACTAGTTCATAAACTATAAATTATGACTTCTTTTGAATATAATATGGAGCAGTAAAATTTACGATGGTGTCGTAATAATGTCTCAATGTCCTCCCCTCTACTGTTCTAGAATTAAGTTCTGTTGCTACACCCAAGCCATACAATACCTTCGGAAATAGCGATGTGGAAACCAAGAAATGTTTGGAATAAAATAGCCATAAAGTTCTCTCAGACAAGAGTAGCAATGTCATTGCTTCATTCGAATCAATTTAAGATGTCTTACATTCCAGCCTAACCACATCTCTGAGGGAAAAAAAGCAGAACCGAAATTATAGATGAAGCCATAATCAGCTTATTTCTATACTGTATGTATTTTAGTTTGTGTGTGCGCGCGACATAATATTCACCTAGTTGTGTTGGCTAAATAGATCACGTCTGCTATACTGTCCTTTGTACAGATTGCGTAACAAAAGTACATCATCCACAGTTTTCGAAGCTATCGTGCCGTATTTGGTGAATTTCGTATTTACACTTCCTTATTCCGCAAATATGCAGTTTCAGTGCTCCAGCGCTTTAAAGATCTATCCAAGAGATGTTCTTTTCTTGTCGGTTTGTTGTGCTACAGTGGCTGAAAGTGCGATACCCATATACACTCCTAGAAATTGAAATAAGAACACCGTGAATTCATTGTCCCAGGAAGGGGAAACTTTATTGACACATTCCTGGGGTCAGATACATCACATGATCACACTGACAGAACCACAGGCACATAGACACAGGCAACAGAGCATCCACAATGTCGGCACTAGTACAGTGTATATCCACCTTTCGCAGCAATGCAGGCTGCTATTCTCCCATGGAGACGATCGTAGAGATGCTGGATGTAGTCCTGTGGAACGGCTTGCCATGCCATTTCCACCTGGCGCCTCAGTTGGACCAGCGTTCGTGCTGGACGTGCAGACCGCGTGAGACGACGCTTCATCCAGTCCCAAACATGCTCAATGGGGGACAGATCCGGAGATCTTGCTGGCCAGGGTAGTTGACTTACACCTTCTAGAGCACGTTGGGTGGCACGGGATACATGCGGACGTGCATTGTCCTGTTGGAACAGCAAGTTCCCTTGCCGGTCTAGGAATGGTAGAACGATGGGTTCGATGACGGTTTGGATGTATCGTGCACTATTCAGTGTCCCCTCGACGATCACCAGTGGTGTACGGCCAGTGTAGGAGATCGCTCCCCACACCATGATGCCGGGTGTTGGCCCTGTGTGCCTCGGTCGTATGCAGTCCTGATTGTGGCGCTCACCTGCACGGCGCCAAACACGCATACGACCATCATTGGCACCAAGGCAGAAGCGCCGCTCATCGCTGAAGACGACACGTCTCCATTCGTCCCTCCATTCACGCCTGTCGCGACACCACTGGAGGCGGGCTGCACGATGTTGGGGCGTGAGCGGAAGACGGCCTAACGGTGTGCGGGACCGTAGCCCAGCTTCATGGAGACGGTTGCGAATGGTCCTCGCCGATACCCCAGGAGCAACAGTGTCCCTAATTTGCTGGGAAGTGGCGGTGCGGTCCCCTACGGCACTGCGTAGGATCCTACGGTCTTGGCGTGCATCCGTGCGTCGCTGCGGTCCGGTCCCAGGTCGACGGGCACGTGCACCTTCCGCCGACCACTGGCGACAACATCGATGTACTGTGGAGACCTCACGCCCCACGTGTTGAGCAATTCGGCGGTACGTCCACCCGGCCTCCCGCATGCCCACTGTACGCCCTCGCTCAAAGTCCGTCAACTGCACATACGGTTCACGTCCACGCTGTCGCGGCATGCTACCAGTGTTAAAGACTGCGATGGAGCTCCGTATGCCACGGCAAACTGGCTGACACTGACGGCGGCGGTGCACAAATGCTGCGCAGCTAGCGCCATTCGACGGCCAACACCGCGGTTCCTGGTGTGTCCGCTGTGCCGTGCGTGTGATCATTGCTTGTACAGCCCTCTCGCAGTGTCCGGAGCAAGTATGGTGGGTCTGACACACCGGTGTCAATGTGTTCTTTTTTCCATTTCCAGGAGTGTATAAAAAATTTACCGTACGTGTTTTGCGTCCCAGCGTTCAACAGCTTTGAATGATATTTCTTATTGTCGAGGAACTTAAACTATTTCTTGCATATTAGCAAGCAATTTTGATTACATTTGACATATAACTACTACACCCAAAACGTTTTAATCTTTAGCTTCCATTCTTTGCTCTCAAATGTTGCTTATATACGAAAAACAAATGTAAAGAAATTGAGCCTTAAAAGTTTTGTTATATATTTTACCATTAGCTAGGTTTTCAGAGTCGTTACACATTTTCTCCCCATATTTCATTTTTACTTCTTTCATGACTTGTCTTTTACATTACATTATTTGCACTTTTATTTTGATTCTACGGTCAACAGTAGACGCACGTCTGTAAAATGTCTGTCAGACAGATCTCCGAAAACTATGGTGTATGTAGTGAAAGGTCTCTGTTGGATTCCTTTCATGTTTAATTTCTCAAATTTGTTGTCTTTTAAGGAATAAATTCCTCTTCTAAATTTACTGTGGCGTTTCTGACTATCTGGGAGGAGACTGAGTAGTGGAACGTGTTACTTTTACACGTAAACAAGAACGATCTCTCACACTACTACACTTTAAAGCACAGTTTATATGTAATTCTTATATGTAATTCATGTCACACAGTCTCATACGGAACCTACATCCGCTTTCTTTTATATACTGTGTATGATAAGATACTGTCATCCCCCTTCCCTTCTGTGTGAGAGGATGAATGATCAAATGTGTTTGTAGCTGCATGCTTGAGGGTAGCAGACAAGGCTGTCTGCTAGAGAACAGTAGGACCAACGTTGAAACAGGTAGCTACGGTTCCTAAAAGCAGAGAGGTTTCCATTCTTAGTATGGTCCGGTCCGTCCCCTGTCATGTTGGTATAGGAAGCTGCCCCTCTGGCGCCTTCCGTTGGTCTTTGTGAGCGACTCTCGGGAGCACGCTGGGTAGTTCAGTGGGAGTCTGGCAGTTGGAGAGTTGCAGCCGAGCAGTCGGCAGTTGGAGTCCAGTGGTAGCGCAGGGCAGTCCAGCAGTAGCAGTCTGGCGGTAGCGAGCGTCTGAAATGGTAAGATCTCCGGCTAAGCGCGTGTCTGTTAAGTCCATAGGACAATGGATTTGTTAAGTTCAGCTTAACTGAGAATTTAATCATTTTATTTCGGGTTAGCTTTAAAATAGCTAAGGTTATCTTTAATTGCAGCGGAGTGTAATTCTCGTGTCCAGTTCAGATTAATTGGCGGTAGTTGCTTTGTTATTACTTTGTGAGTAAAGTGGAACCACGTGTTGGTCAGTAACTCTAAGTAAGATCAGTCTTAAAGGCAAATGCTTGTGTGATTATAACGTATCGTCTTGAAAAGATTTTGAATATACCAACTTTTCTTTATGTTCAACCCACGTGGCGTGTACTTTGTGAGACCAGTACCACGTGCTTATATAACTGTTTGACCCATCAGGTTAGTAGTAAGACGTTAGTAACCAGTTCGAGGTTTTTCTTTTGTAATTTGCTTTTCGATCGAATGTATTTTTATTATCTAAATTATTGTGGAGTTATACGCTTTCTGTAAATCAAGTTGACCACGTGGAGCATGTGGTGTAATCACCAAAGTAGCCATCAGCTATTCTTCTTGGGAAGATTTCACAAAGATTTAATGTGAATTTAGTATACCAGTGTGTGGTAATTACATGACGGACAGGATTGTGCTTCGAACGGAAATTCTTTGGGTAAAAATTTGAATCTGTTTGTAGTGATTAACTTTCTCTTGCATGCGTTTCAATGTTCTTTGTGTGTTGTTTTATGAATGCAGTGTTGTATCCAGTCTCCCAATCTTGACTCCATATTTTATGTGTTCCGTAATATTCCAATCTCACAGTCTCACAATCGTAAATAAGGCACCAGCTCAGTTATAACTCACGTATAATATGCTGAAATTTCAATGAACAATCTTTAAAATAAATTTGCAAATATAAACTGATTTCTTTCTTTTTATTTAAATTCTCCTTTTTATATAGATATATTACCGGTTGTTGTATGACTGTAAAAGATTATAATCAATGATAGTCTGATTGGTAATGTGGTAAACCTAGACTAGTTACCCAGTCGTGAAACAGTGGCCCAGTAAACGCACGGTTAACCTCACAAGACAGCTCACAGTTTTAAACCGCTTTCATGGTCTAATTAGCACCCGATTTCAGCATACCAAATTCAAGTCACAATCTTACGCTATTCAGCAAAAGCAAATTAGAGTTACAATCTTTCACATGGCGACCCTGTTCTGTGATTCCGCTAGACTCTGGAATCTCTGAGACGTTAGATTGCAAGCGTTGTATAATCTTAATTTTTTTTCCCTACAGCGCTCAAACAACTTTTGAGTTGTTTCTGAGCAGACGTTCAAAAGATTCACGGCGTTGTTGAGCGGCGTTGTGTTGTTTGTCTTGTTTTGTTTTCTATATTTGTTTGTTCTATATATGTGTGTTTTTTTTTCTCGCTTGTAAATTCCACTGTTTCGAACAAAGATAAAAAATTTGTTTTGCGTATGAAAAAGTGCGTACTAGGTTGAGTATCTTTCGTGTGACTGTCGTAATTTTTGGGGGACACATTTATTGTGATTAGTGTGTTGCGTACTGGGTGTAAATTGCACTAATGCTGACACGTAACCAAGCTAAAAGTAAGCGGTCCGACAACTTAAGCAACATGGACCAAGGGGATAATTTGATTTCCAATATTAACGCGTCGGGCGGTTCCGAAAATGCAATGGGGAATACTTCAGACGAAATGCAAAACAGCACGAACGGCCTCACATCAGAGTCACAAATTAATGTGCCTCCAACTAACCAAATTGATTTGGCAGAACTCGTGAAAGCCTTATTACAACAAAATAAAGAATCGTTTCGAGAACAAAAAGAATTATCAGAAAAATTGTTCCGAGAACAAAAAGAATCCGAAAAATCGATCCGCGAGCTAGGCGAACAAATGACGCAGAAATCCGAAAAATCGATCCGCGAGCTAGGCGAACAAATAGACAAAAAATTAATCCAGCAGACAAATAAAGTTGACAAGTCGATGCAGAGAGTGTCCGATGATATCTCACAAAGAATAAACAATCTGGCAAGTGAAATAAAAAGTGACATTATGAAAGAATTAGGCCGTACATTTGAACAAATCGACGACCGTCTGCAAGCCCTAGAACAGAGCAAGCGGTGTGGCGAGGCCGAATCTAAAGAAAGCGAAGAACGGCTACTTAGGAATTTCCAAGAGCTGAGAGAACAATGCCAAAGAGATCGTCAGCAGGTACTCTCGAGGGTCCAAGAAGCTGAAACGCATTGTCCCACGGCCGTTAGCAACACAATAGCGGACAACAGTTTAGCGATCCACGCGTTGGAACAGGAGGTCGAACAATTGAAGCAGACTGGGGCGGAGGACAAGAGACAAATAGATGAGAAGATCGCGGCATTAGCGGACATTGTAGGCACGATGAAGCTGACGGAAAGCGAGAACAATATCACACAGGTAGCGGCCGCAGAGACCGAAGAAGTGCGTTCGCTTCTTCAATTCCAGAAGGGACAGTTTGAAGTGAACAGACAGCACAAAGCTGTAACAGGCGATTTCCAAGAACGCGTGGCGCATCTGGAAAACCGCATGGCGTGTGATTCCGAACTCGCCAATAGCAATAAAAATAGCCGTACGAACAGTGCAGAGAGGGACTCCGGCCACGAGGGAGATTTTGACGACAGGGAAGAATGTAATTTAAGGGGCAGACATGAGACAAATAGAAACATTCAAGGGCCTCGCCAGGAGGAAATGCGGGGATTTGATTTCAAACATTTCCTTACGGTAAGAAAATTTGAGATATTCCGAAATTCTCAAAAAGGCATACATCCACGAGCATGGCTCGAGCAATTTGAGTTCTGTCTTCCTCCCGACTGGGCAAGTTCACATAAAATAGAGTATATGTGTGGCTATTTGGAAGGCGAACCGGCGAGTCGTATGAGGTTGGCAGCGCGTCACTGCAACTCCACTCGGGAGTTTCGACAAGCCTTTCTCTCCGCCTATTGGTCGGAAGCGGCACAAGATAGGGTCAAACATGGCATAATTATGCTGCCAAATTTGAACCAGTCTGGTTTCGGCAGCCCTGCACGCCTATTCGACCACATGCTGCAGGCAAATCAATTTTTATACGACCCATACGGACCTGCGGAACTAATTAGGATATGCATCACCAAATTGCCGATGCACTTGCGGCACGTCATTCTTGCGGGACGATGCAAAGAGGACGTGGAAACATTTAAAACGCTTCTCCAAGAGTTGGAATACAATACACCAGAATGCCCGCCTAATCAGGCACAAAGTTATTACGGGGCTCAGCAGCGCGATCGCAGTCGTGGCCGTATTACTAATCAACGGCGTGACTGGTCGTCGCGACGCGAACGAAACAATAATCGAGACAGGCCGTATAGAAACTGGGGTAACAGTCGCGAACACAGGTGGAGCAACAGAAATGATCGAGGACGTGGACAGAATCGTGAACGGAACAGTTACGGCAACCAGAATCGATACTACGGTGAACACGGTGGGAATAGGACTATAGGCGGAGCACCTCATGATGTTGAAATTCGGCCAGCTAACCCTAGACATAATCCAGCAAATGGAAATGAACAAAACCGGCAATGACAAACGATCAGCGCAGAAGGCGCCCAATCGGAACCAATGAACGACATGGCAAAGGAGTGCATACGGTATATAGAGAGGGAAGATATTAGAGAGGATCTGTTGCAAGAAACTACGAGTGCTAAAATTTCGGGAATAAATCCAGTCGTGACAGTTGCAGTAAACGAAATATGTTTTAAGTGTATCATTGACACTGGAAGCCCTTTCTCGATAGTGAGCGAGGCAGCATTTCAAAAATGCGAAGGGACTGGGACTTGGCCCGTTTTTCAAGTGCGAGGAATAAAGGTGAAGGGCGCAATCTACGGTAAGAGCGTAGAAATCCGAAGGCAGACTCGGCTTAATTTTACCTGCCAGGGAAGAGAGTTTGAGTACAATTTCTATGTGCTCCCAATGCTGAATGTGGCAATGATTTTAGGCAATGACTTCATGAATACCCACCATGCGGTAATTGACATGGGTGGAGGAGTAATGACAGTTCAAGTTGGGGATCAGCAAATTAATTTAGTATTTGATGAATGCATATTACGTGCCGAATCAGAAATTAGTTGCCTAAAATTTCAAGCTCAAACCGAGTCGCAACCCAGACTGGAGCTACTCGTGAACTATGTAAGTGAGTCGTGCTCTATGTCTGGTGAGCAGGGGAAAGATGTTGCTTTTGCTGATGCACTGAGAAAGAGCATCGCGGGTGTCAGAACCACGGACAGGGAAAAGGAGAAATTGTATTGCCTACTTAGGAATCATGAACGGGTATTTTCTGAGACTCCGGGGGCCATTAAGGGTTTTATGTACCAATTCAGAGTACGTGACCATCAGAAGTTTTCTGTTAGACCATACCCTATTCCCGTGGCGTATAAAGCACAGGTGGAGGAGGAAATAAACAAGATGTTAGAACAAGGAATAATTGAGCGGGCAGTAAGCTCGTACAACTCACCTTTGCTTGTCGTGCCAAAACGCGACAACTCAGTTCGTTTGGTGCTAGACTCGAGACAGATAAACACAATTATCATGTCGGAAACGGACAGGCCTGAGAGCCTTGAGGAACTCTTACAACGTTTCCACGGGGTAAAGGTACTATCATCTGTCGACCTCCGTTCGAGTTTTTGGCAAATCGTGCTACACCCATCTTGCAGATTATATACAGCGTTCCTGTGTTACGGAAATTGTTTCCAATTCCGGCGTCTCCCGTTCGGACTAAACGTCTCATCAGCTGCTTTTATAAGGGGATTAAATAGCATTTTACCTGATGATTTGAAACAGCGAGTGACAATTTACGTGGATGACATATTAATTGCGGAAAAGTCGTGGGAGGACCATAATGACGTTCTGAACAGACTACTGGATGTTTTTGAGAAGGCAGGTGTAACAGTCAACTTAGATAAGTCACAGTTCGGACGAGAGAACATAAAATTCTTAGGCCATATTGTCTCAGCAAATGGAATACAACCTGACCCGGAGAAAATTGCGGCGATAGCGGAGTGTGCAATGCCGACAAATAAAAAACAGTTGCGAGCATTCTTAGGCCTGTGTAATTTTTATAAGCGATTTATAAATTTTAGTGTACTTGGTACACCCCGTCTATGTGGACTAACAGGGAAGAACGCTTTGTGGGTCTGGGATCAAGAGGCACAGGATGAATTCTATAAATTAAAAAAGGCATTGGTAGAGGCTCCCATCCTCGTGCATCCCGACCTGACACAAGAATTCTGTTTAATGACGGACAGTTCCTTGTCAGGATTAGGTGCGGTACTGTTTCAAACGGAAGGAAATGATGATATTACAACTTGGAAAACAATCTCGTTTGGGAGCAGGGTGCTCTCTCGATGTGAAAAAAATTATTCCGTGACGGAACTCGAAGCACTCGCGATAGTTTGGGCATTCTCAAAATTTAGGTATTTTTTATTTGGGAGGACCACCAAGGTGTACACTGACCATCGTGCACTCCAATTTCTGATGAGCACAAAAATCACGCATGGGAGACTAGGACGCTGGGCACTATACCTACAGGAATATAACTTCACTGTAGAATACATTCCTGGACAGAAAAATGTAATTGCTGACGCTTTATCGCGCATGCCTATAGGTTTGGTTCACACAGAAGAAAGGGAACTCGGTGAAAATAATTTTAGCATCCTATACTTACAGAATGTAGCGTTCGAGAATTTTGTTACCACCTCTTTAGGGAGTATAGCGGACGAACAGGATAAGGACGCAGTATTGAAAGATATAAAGAAGAAGTGGGAGGACAAGGAGAATGTAGGAATACGCCAGTACTACTTAGTGCGCAACAGAATATTATTCAAGAAACGAGCCCCGGACGACTCCAGATGGGTGTTGGTGATTCCGGAGGAACTCGTAAACAAAATTATATGGTACATACACTTGAGTTATGGTCACTTCGGAGCACAGAAATGTTGTGAAAAACTGAAAGAGACATGCTATTTTAATAACATGCTACGGCGTATTCGTGGTGTACTTAGAGTGTGCGGACCTTGTCAGCGAGCAAAGGCGGCCACAGTGACTTATGCTGCATCATTGCACCCGATAATACCAAGCAAACTTTGTGACCTCGCGGCCGTGGATCTATTTGGGCCACTAATACGATCTAAATCAGGTTTTGCATATGTTTTCGTAGCGGTAGAGCTAACCTCCAAGTTTGTGTGTCTGACTCCGTTGAAGCGAGCCACAGGAAGGGCAGTGGCAACTGCATTTGCAAAGCAGTTTCTGCATGAAGTTGGGAGCGTGAAAAGGGTTATCTCGGATAATGGACCACAATTTAGATCGCAATACTGGCAGCGGATGCTTCGAAGAAGAAGAATTAAACCTATATATATCTCTCTCTTTCACCCCAGCTCGAACCCCAGTGAGCGTATTATGCGTGAATTAGGAAAATTATGTAGGTTATATTGCAGTCGTGATCACCGATCGTGGGACATACACCTAAAAGGATTTCAGAATATAATTAATGAGTTGCCTAATACGTCAACAAAGCTTCCGCCAATCACTGTGCTGAAAAACAAGGAGCCCCCAAGCAAAATCAAAGAGGTGGTGCCTTGGCCACTAGAGCCGAGACTACGCCGGAACGCAATTGTTGACTTAGCTTTACGCAACATCAAGCGTGCAGCAGAAGCCAGAGTCAAGGCGTATAAGAAACACGTGAGAAAAACAGTGTTTCATGTAGGACAAAAAGTTCTTATCAGATCACACAAGCTGTCTAACAAACGGTCAGGTGTCTGCAAGAAATTTTTTAATCTCTTTAGCGGCCCGTATCGGATAAGGAGGATTCCCCATGAAAACGCCATAGAAGTGGAAACTCTTCGATCGAAGAAATCAAAAGGGCTACACCATGTGTCAAACGTAAAACCATACATTGAGTAGAAAGGACAGTGAGAAGTAGAGAGGACGGTGAGGAGAGAGAATTGATTAGTTTAAATTTATGGCGTAGGCATTTTGAATAATATGATGGTAAATATAGTGATAAAGATATTTTTATGTGATTGATTGAAGTGATGTTGTTAATTTGTTTTCTTTCCTTGTGCAATTAGGATTTAATTTGATTCAAACGTAAGGATAAAAGGTTTCCTTGTGAACAAGTGAAATGCTTTTTTTTGTGTCAATTGAAAAGAGTTGCTCCTGAGAGAAGCAAGATCGTTGCTGAAATTGCAAGAACTCAGGGGAATATCCGATCTGTGGGTATTATGGGTCTGGCAAACCCAGGTCCCCAGCTGTTAGTAGCCTTATTTCCGATTTTCTGCTTTCAGTGCTACTATCTATCTATTACTATTCTATATCTGTCAGTGTAAATGAGGATCTCTTACTATAGTATGCGTGCTGTATGAATATTTTAAGATAGGAGAACTCTGAGAAAGGAATGAGTAAATCTGGAATCTTGAAAACAGGATGCGATAATACGATTGTTTAACCATTGGCTTCCCAATATGCGATGATATGTTAATATTGATGATATATGTCTTTTTTGTTCTTTATAGCTGAGTACGTAAAGTGATGTCTGTGGATTTCGTAAGTATATTGATTCCCTTCAAGGTGAAAGAAGAATTGTGGTTTGTGTAATTTACGTGGCCCTGAAATATTATTGTGGTAGTCAAATACGAGCAGTTTTTTCAGCAAATAGAGAATGGAACGGAAATGTGGATCCTTTTTGTAGTCTTGATTGATGTTGAGCCAAAGCCCGAAAAAAATTATTCTGCGTGAATACTTGTCCTAGAAAAGCGACGTTTATGTGATTTTGCTGATGCTGTGAGCATTACAGCCTACTGTTTTCGCTGGTGCGGGATGCACTGCAGCTTATATGGTTTGTACTGAGGAAGTTTCCCTCTTGAAGGTAGAGGATGATTAAATAATTTTGATTATGGGAACGAAGGAAAGCTTGGTTTAAGGTAATAAGGATGAAGCAAAACATTTGTCATTTAAACCACAGGAGGATTCGGATCTTTTGTGTCTGTTGTAAGTTCAAATATGTAAAAGATGAAACTGTTTTACAGAATAGAGGTGACCACAATTTTGCCATTCATGAGAAATGAATCCAGAATAACCACCACAGGCGAAATAACTGATTTGAAGGCGAAAGGTAACGTAAAGAAGGAACGAAATCGAAGCAAAATGGGTAAGAAAATGTAATATAACCTGTATAATTAAAATATTTTACCTACTCAGAGCCATCTGTGTGATTAATTCTTGTAATAACGTAATTTTAGATGAAATTTTCTTACTGTGTTATGTGTGAAGATATAAGTATGATAAATGTATAATTGCGAGTCTCTTTTCAGGTGTGCGAACTGGTATAAATGTTTTTGCGTGTAAATAACCATTGTTCTTTTTACTGTGTATGTTTAAGGAAAGTTTCTACATATTTATCATGTGACAAGACGTATGCCGCGAGCGTCAAGAAGAGTACGAAGTATAAAAAATGTTGTAGTGGTATAAACACTTTGTTGAAGTAGCATTGAAGTGGCTTGTGGGATTAATTAGTAGTAGATAGAAGTAGAATTTTGAGTAATGCATGTTTATGGGTAGTTAGTTTGTAGAATAGACAACAGGTGTGCATGAGTGTGTGTAAATAACATGTGAACCCCATGCTCTCCTAACCTATACTTGCGCAAGACATAACCCTATTCATTTTAGTGAATTAATAAGTGGCATTTGATTTATTAAAACACAAGTGAACCACATTAGTGATGTGGATTTAAATATTATGTTGTCAATTCATTTAATTTTTATTTTTACATTGTAAAGTCATTTCACTTTTATTTTTTTATATTGTCAAGTCATTTAACTTTTAATTTTATATTGTCGATTCATATAACTTTGTTCTTAAAAATTGTGAAAGACAATACTAAGTGGTATTATGTATGACATTGTGTAATCACATAAGGATGATAAAAAAATTTCTGTGAATGCAGTTGAGAACGTGAAAGCGAACCGGCAAAACTCTTAAGAGACAGCGGGAGCAGCCAGGTAGTTGTAAACTGGCGGGTTTCCCAGCGGGACACGCTGTCAGCCAGGCCACTTTGGGAGCGCGGCCGACAACAAAAGAAGGATGGGACGCCGCAAACACTTTCCCTTTACCTGCAGCTAATGGGCGGCCGCCCCGCGCGACCCTAGCTGAAGGGAATGACCTGAGATGGGCGAGCGGTCCACCGCGCGGAAATCCATCTCCTGGCAACGCACCTCACGCACGCGACCGTGACGAGACGGCTGCGGTGTAACAACACAAAGGGCGTGGAGCCTTTTGACAGGTACTGTCCAAAGAAACTTGCAGACGTCAACGACGCCTATCGACATTTCCTGACGGATGCCTACTGTCAAGCGACAGTAATTCATGGTTAGATGTTCTCTGGTCGCTAAGGGTGGCACAAAAGAAGAGCCATTGAAGTGTCATCCTTGCCCAGGAATATCAACCTAGCGTGTCAATCGAGGATACCGCACGAATTTGACAATACAAACATGGAACAAAATCGAGATGTACGTGACACGGGAGAGACTTCATGAGAGGGCAGAGACGGCGGGATTGCACGCAACAGATGGACAAAAATCCCTACTGACAGCTGCGGCGACGAACCCCCTCCCCCTCCCCTTATATTGTGCCACGGAACAGTGGAACTAGTGAGTGTATCAGTGAACAGTGATTATACGGTTCTTAGTTCAATGCATATACGTGTGTTTCTGTCACAGAAACTTTGACTCGTGTGTTTTGCAGGGACTCGATTTATTGGTGTTTATTAAACTCTGACTCTTGTATTTTGCAGGTGTTCTATATTTTTTTAAAAACTTTGACTGTTGTATTTTGCAGGTGTTTTATTTATTGGTGTTTTGTTTTAGATGTTGACTATTGTACTGTTTTATTGATCAATGTTTGTTCTTGTGTTAGGTATTGGATCTGTGATATTTTGTTTAGAAAATTCATTGCTGTGGCACTGCTTCCTTTATGAGTCAGATAGCTATTCATTCTCATTGGACTGTGATCGATTAGCCTTTGCATGGGGCATATTTATTGTGAGGAACCCCTTAAGGGTAACAATCACACAATTATTGTACTTTCAGTATAATGACACAGTGCTCATTGTTTGCTAACTAACTGAAATATTGTAGAGTGATTAAATTAGTGCCACATAGTTAGGTTAATTCTACAGATTATTAGTTTTATAAGATATAGAATTTTTTTGCGATAACCACTTAGTAAAACATGTTTTTTTTGTCGATTTTTTGCTTCTGCGAATTGTGCATTGTAATGTTCTACTTTATGATACTGATGTTATTTGATGTTCTTTTTTTAATTGCTGTGGCACCTTTGCTATTTTCATAAATTTTGCCTGTTAATAAACAGTCATAAATTTGCCTGTGATCAGTTGGCTCTTGCAATGAGCAAATACTGGTGAACTCCATAAGGGTAACAACCAGAAATTGTTTTCATATTAATGACACAGGAACCATTGTTTTTACTTGCTGACCGATTTAGGTCTACATGATCTTTTAAATAGGTGTCACAGATTGTGTGTTTTTATTTTTTTTCTTTAAAATTGGTAGATTGTAAAGATGTTTGAAATTATTGTGTTTTAGCAAGTAGCTGGTGACCTTTTGCCTTTTTCTTTACACTTTTGGTTTAAGTAGGGTGTGAGAAGCCTGCTTGGGAATGTCCTAGCATGGCCAGAAAATTCCCTGCACAGTCTTTTCCCGGAGCGTTGGGGTTATGAAAGGTCTCTGTTGGATTCCTTTCATGTTTAATTTCTCAAATTTGTTGTCTTTTAAGGAATAAATTCCTCTTCTAAATTTACTGTGGCGTTTCTGACTATCTGGGAGGAGACTGAGTAGTGGAACGTGTTACTTTTACACGTAAACAAGAACGATCTCTCACACTACTACACTTTAAAGCACAGTTTATATGTAATTCTTATATGTAATTCATGTCACACAGTCTCATACGGAACCTACATCCGCTTTCTTTTATATACTGTGTATGATAAGATACTGTCATCCCCCTTCCCTTCTGTGTGAGAGGATGAATGATCAAATGTGTTTGTAGCTGCATGCTTGAGGGTAGCAGACAAGGCTGTCTGCTAGAGAACAGTAGGACCAACGTTGAAACAGGTAGCTACGGTTCCTAAAAGCAGAGAGGTTTCCATTCTTAGTATGGTCCGGTCCGTCCCCTGTCATGTTGGTATAGGAAGCTGCCCCTCTGGCGCCTTCCGTTGGTCTTTGTGAGCGACTCTCGGGAGCACGCTGGGTAGTTCAGTGGGAGTCTGGCAGTTGGAGAGTTGCAGCCGAGCAGTCGGCAGTTGGAGTCCAGTGGTAGCGCAGGGCAGTCCAGCAGTAGCAGTCTGGCGGTAGCGAGCGTCTGAAATGGTAAGATCTCCGGCTAAGCGCGTGTCTGTTAAGTCCATAGGACAATGGATTTGTTAAGTTCAGCTTAACTGAGAATTTAATCATTTTATTTCGGGTTAGCTTTAAAATAGCTAAGGTTATCTTTAATTGCAGCGGAGTGTAATTCTCGTGTCCAGTTCAGATTAATTGGCGGTAGTTGCTTTGTTATTACTTTGTGAGTAAAGTGGAACCACGTGTTGGTCAGTAACTCTAAGTAAGATCAGTCTTAAAGGCAAATGCTTGTGTGATTATAACGTATCGTCTTGAAAAGATTTTGAATATACCAACTTTTCTTTATGTTCAACCCACGTGGCGTGTACTTTGTGAGACCAGTACCACGTGCTTATATAACTGTTTGACCCATCAGGTTAGTAGTAAGACGTTAGTAACCAGTTCGAGGTTTTTCTTTTGTAATTTGCTTTTCGATCGAATGTATTTTTATTATCTAAATTATTGTGGAGTTATACGCTTTCTGTAAATCAAGTTGACCACGTGGAGCATGTGGTGTAATCACCAAAGTAGCCATCAGCTATTCTTCTTGGGAAGATTTCACAAAGATTTAATGTGAATTTAGTATACCAGTGTGTGGTAATTACATGACGGACAGGATTGTGCTTCGAACGGAAATTCTTTGGGTAAAAATTTGAATCTGTTTGTAGTGATTAACTTTCTCTTGCATGCGTTTCAATGTTCTTTGTGTGTTGTTTTATGAATGCAGTGTTGTATCCAGTCTCCCAATCTTGACTCCATATTTTATGTGTTCCGTAATATTCCAATCTCACAGTCTCACAATCGTAAATAAGGCACCAGCTCAGTTATAACTCACGTATAATATGCTGAAATTTCAATGAACAATCTTTAAAATAAATTTGCAAATATAAACTGATTTCTTTCTTTTTATTTAAATTCTCCTTTTTATATAGATATATTACCGGTTGTTGTATGACTGTAAAAGATTATAATCAATGATAGTCTGATTGGTAATGTGGTAAACCTAGACTAGTTACCCAGTCGTGAAACAGTGGCCCAGTAAACGCACGGTTAACCTCACAAGACAGCTCACAGTTTTAAACCGCTTTCATGGTCTAATTAGCACCCGATTTCAGCATACCAAATTCAAGTCACAATCTTACGCTATTCAGCAAAACAAATTAGAGTTACAATCTTTCAGTAGTTTATGAGCTCCCTTGAAATCACTACTATTTTTCCGCAGGCTACATTTATAGTCCATTTGCTCAACAAATCTGCAGTAAAAATTCCATGCCTGTGTGTGTGCCTAGACCGTTTGTAGGAGAACATCTTCAGTTTGGCTATTCTCATTTACTTATACAGTAAGTGGGTGCTATCAGGAATAAAATGTCACCGCCAAAAATCACATTTTGCATTCAACTGCAAAAAAGCAATGAATTTCAGTGCATATAAGTACTACACATGTTTACATGAATTTTGTGACAGTTCAGTGCAAATGGCAACGGCCTTGCCGCAGTGGCTACACCGGTTCCCGTGAGATCACCGAAGTTAAGCGCTGTCGGGCGTGGCCGGCGCTTGGATGGGTCACCATCCTGCCGCCATGTGCTGTTGCCATTTTTCGGGGTGCACTCAGCCTCGTGATGCCAATTGAGGAGCTACTCGACCGATTAGTAGCGGCTTCGGTCAAAGAATACCGTCCTAACGGTCGGGAGTGCGGTGTGCTGACCACACGCCCCTCCTTATCCGCATCCTCCTCGGAAGATGACACGGCGGCCGGACGGTCCCGGAAGGGCCACTTGTGGCCTAAAGACGGAGTCTTCAGTGCAAATGTAACTAAGTATTCGTTTTTTCATTATCATTTCGTTAACCCTGCATTACTGCGTTGGGGTTTCACAAAAGCAGCAGCCGGCCGAAGTGGCCGTGCGGTTAAAGGCGCTGCAGTCTGGAACCGCAAGACCGCTACGGTCGCAGGTTCGAATCCTGCCTCGGGCATGGATGTTTGTGATGTCCTTAGGTTAGTTAGGTTTAACTAGTTCTAAGTTCTAGGGGACTAATAACCTCAGCAGTTGAGTCCCATAGTGCTCAGAGCCATTTTTCACAAAAGCAGCATTCGATGTTTCTCCCAAACGTAGTCGTAAGATGGCGCACAATTTGTACTTGAAAAATTCAGTAGCTTACTTTTTACACGGTAGTAACATCAGAATATTTTTGTTTGTAGAGGAAGACAGACGCGTTTTCCGTCTGTCCATTATCTAAGAAACGTTTTCTGAGTTTACGTAGCACTTTCAGATTTTATGACGAAATTGCGTAAAGTATTTAAATATGCCACGAAGATAAATATTAGGCTACGCTGTAGCATTCACACTCTTTGGCCTTCAAGCTAACATAGACCTCAGCCTCTGGGGGTTGAGGTAGGGGGCAGGACGTCCAACATCACACTGCACACCCTATCCAAACACATCAATGCTGCTGCCAGGTAAAACGAAAGCGTAAAATGTTTCTCATGACAAATTAGCTTCTTGGTTCATTTCTTCGACCATAGGTAGGTTACGTGTTGCGTGAGGTAAAAAGTTCTTAGAACGAATTGCGAACGTCGGTCAACAGATGGCATACCGTATAGAATGTTGTAATGCTTAAATGCCACTTCCCGGTGCTACTTGTGACCTAGCTGTGCCTAAAGTCACAGCCAGACGCTGTAAAATTGTTACTATGGAAGCTGCAACTTCTCAGTCACTTGCTTAGATAAGTGATCTGACGAGCTCACCTAGTGTGAAATGTGATTCAGTAGTGAAAAAGACAGTGAATGAACATTGTTCGAAATATTGCAATTTATACATTACAACTAAAATCAGGACAATATAAGTTTTTGAGAATGTGAGCATGAAAAAAAAAAATCTCTTCATATCAAGTCGAGCTAAAACATTTCTAAATACTGACTGAAATACAATTAACATGCGGACAAAATCGAACACCTTGAAATTTATAAAGTGACGAGTCTTGAACAAGTGGGAGGAACATTTGAATGGAGAGGCTGCGAAGAACAGTCACTTTATTATTTGCAGGAATTAATATGTTTTCTCGTCTTACTCTTGCTGTTATTTTCTAAGAAACTGTTCACCAGATGCGTTTCGTTTGTATTTATAAAACGTCTTCTGTGTTCGCTTGCCTTTTATCTCTCTTTCACATGTTTTAAAGTCAGCTGTTTTTCCCTCTGTTATTAGCGGAGTTCAGAGTAAAAAAAAGCATGATTGCGCTTTTTCTCGGTTTTCACAAACACGCTTTTTCTTTTCTGGCATTTGTAATTTTTTGCGCTTCGCTTTTGTAAGCTTGATAAAAGTTGTTTACATTGAAATAGAACTGTAGTTTCACCTGTTCCAAATTCAGCACTAGTGCAAATATGCTTTTCTTTTCTTCTCCAACCTCAACGAAGGAAAAAACAGTGGACTATAAAACACGTAATGAAGAGAAAGAGATACCAATAAATATAGAAGATGGTTTATAAATATATGTGAAACGATTGTGGTGAAAAGCTTCTTCAAATTGCAATAAGATAGGGAAAAACAATAAACGTAAATTCGTAAGTAAAAACAGAACAAGTCTTGTGGAAACCTGCTCTTGGAATAAGTAAGGCGAAAATAAAGAACTGTAATGTATACATAACATATGCTGTGGAGCATTGCCATGCAAATAAACATTCACATAATTTTGTTTCGAAACCATTGAAATGTACTTAGATATAAGTTGTAGTTAAGACAGTTATGTCGTTTCAAAGAGGAAATATTGCTGTTCCGTAAATCATGAGAGTTAAAATTTAGTTGTTCGCGAATTTTTGACTTCCGGGTCCCTCTACCGCCCGGACCGCGCGAGGCAGTCTGTCCGGCCTCGGACCACGCTCGTGACGTCATAGACCGGTGGGCGGGCGTCCTTTTTTTAGGAGGTGCCGGCTGGAGCTGTAGGTGTCATCATCCCAGCGTATCAGGCAGAGAAATGTGCCCATTATAAGTAGTCTGAGCTTAGTTCTGATTAGCACTAGCTCCACAGCCTTCGTGAAATTATTGAATGAATGAAGTCATTCTGCTTTAAGCTGTTAAATTATTATTTATTGCGATTGCATTTTCACCACACAGTGGCTATGAAGCATTCTGAAAGTAGTCAGTCACCAAGTAAAATAAACGTAATTACAAAATTGACAAACGTTAAAAATGGAAATTTCAAAGCTGATTGGCACTCGATTTTCACTTCATCTTTTTACTTATGTGTAATTTACATTCTTAGTATTATTGACTGAATTTTATTTAACACTTGTTTCTGTCACTTTCCTCCTTCCTGTGCACACATTATACAAACAAAGGGACTCTAGCGTCTTTGCACCGTAAGAGTCACGCTCTTTGTACGTTTGCATCGTCGCCGCTATTGGGATCCATCTACTATAGAGATTGTGTTTTAAGCGTGTATCACAATCTCCTCTTATTTGGCTACCTTTCTAACGTGTGCTCGCATGGTGTGTGGAGCAGAGTGTGTGGAGCAGAGAATAAACTTACACCGCCACATGCCTTTGCTTTTACCCTGCTAGGAACTACGTTCTAGCGTGACACAGTTGGTTCAAATGGCTCTGAGCACTATGGGACTCAACTTCTGAGGTCATCAGTCCCCTAGAACTTAGAACTACTTAAGCCTAACTAACCTAAGGACATCACACACATCCATGCCCGAGACAGGATTCGAACCTGCGACAGTAGCGGTCGCGCGGTTCCAGAATGTAGCGCCTAGAACCGCTCGGCCCCCCCCGCCGACGTGACACAGTTTTCTGTTATTCATTTTGTTACAATGTCCTACGTAAGTAGGGTAGACATAACTAATGAGGAGGTACTGAATAGGATTGGGGAGAAGAGGAGTTTGTGGCACAACTTGACCAGAAGAAGGGATCGGTTGGTAGGACATGTTCTGAGGCAGTTGGAGGGCAGCGTGGAGGGTAAAAATCGTAGGGGGAGACCAAGAGATGAATACACTAAGCAGATTCAGAAGGATGTGGGTTGCAGTAGGTACTGGGAGATGAAGAAGCTTGCACAGGATATAGCATGGAGAGCTGCATCAAACCAGTCTCAGGACTGAAGACCACAACAACAACAACACGTAAGTAGCGACAAAATGTTCATTTTTGAACGTTTGTCAGTTTTGTAATTACGTGTATTTTATTTCGTGAATCATTGCTTTGAGACTGCAAGGTGATGACCGTGTGTTGAAATTGCAGTGGCAATAAATACTTTTTAACAGATTACAGCGGAATGACTTGATTCGAACATGGGAGTTCCTGCCGGCTCGACAAGTAATGGGTTGTAGAATATTTCCACATTCCTCACTAAATTCGATCCATAATACTTTGTAAGCATTCCTTCGGCGAATAATTGGCGTGTAGCTTAAAGAATCTCCTACTTCTGTTTCTTCGAAATCTCTTTGAGAGTCTCGAATGTATCAAACAAACCTGTGACCACTCATGCTTCCCTTCTCTCTACACTTTCACTATCCCTTGACAGTCATATTTCGTACGGGTCCCTTGCACTTCAGCAACATTCTAGGATGGGTCACACGAGTGTTTTGTAAGCAAATTCCTTTGTAGAGTGATAAAATCTTCTTAGTAGCCCGGCGGAGGTTCGAGTCCTGCCTCGGGCATGGGTGTGTGTGTTTATCCTTAGGATAATTTACGTTAAGTAGTGTGTAAGCTTAGGGACTGATGACCTTAGCAATTAAGTCCCATAAGATTTCACACACATTTGCATCTTCTCAGTAACATACGTACGAATCGAACTCTGCCTTACCTACGACTGTGGCTATATGATCATAGCATTTCGTATTCCTACAAACCATTGCTCCCAGATGTTTGTATGAGTTGAATGATTCGAATTGTGAATCATTGATATTGTACTCATAGGAATTATGCTTGTTGTGAAGCTCACTGTTTAATATTTCTGAACATTTAATGCAACATGCCACTAGGATATCTTACCAAGATCTGACGTAGTATAGGCTATCTGCACTGTAACTCAACACAGACTACTGCGTCATCTGTTTGTGCACGATAGCGCACGGGATCAGTATGTTCCAAAAAGCCACTCGCGAAAATGCAGTTTTTCAGTGCGTCATAACTTGGGTTGTGTTGATTACAGAGATAAGGGGTCAAGTGTTTCTGATAGCCCTTGGCCTAGCGAACATTTCTTTAGCTATCGGAAGAAGCTACAGTACAGGACCAAAATTAAGCTTATGCACTTACTTCAGCTCAGGCAAATTGAGCTAATCTATTGGTTCTTTTGCATTAGGTGTGATCTAACGCGGGCCTTAGGTGGTTTTTAAAAGCACTATTTGTTCATGGGCGCCGGCCGCGGTGGTCTCGCGGTTCTAGGCGTGCAGTCCGGAACCGTGCAACTGCTACGGTCGCAGGTTCGAATTCTGCATCGGGCATGGATGTGTGTGATGTCCTTAGGTTAGTTAGGTTTAAGTAGTTCTAAGTTCTAGGGGACTGATGACCACAGCAGTTGAGTCCCATAGTGCTCAGAGCCATTTGTCCATGGGCGCTTACTGAGAATATTCTGAAAAACCATGGTTTTTGGGTGCGAAAAGTTTTGCCGATTTTGCACCTTTCACCGCAGTTATCTAAGTAATTGAGTATAGCAAATGGCTCAAGTTTCAAGTGCACGTTCTTTCAATATTTATCTAGAAATGTCATTTTCCCGTTTTCGAAAATCATTATACGTATCAAGATACACCCGAAAAACTGTGAAAATTACCAATTGTGGGGATGGCTACTTCTATCACTTCTATTCATGGCAGATCATCAAAATTTTTACAATATGTTCTTAATATTATATTCTCGGGGAACGTTTTTTGATATCAAAATCTGTTACGAGATTCAGAGATTTAAAGATTCAAAGTTACCGTACTTCTGTACGTAATATCCCATCTGAGGCGTAAATCTACTTTTAATGGTCGATAGTGAAAACATGGCAATGATTATAGGAACATCGCAAGGGTTCTGATATCAGAAAACTGTGTTTTTAGACAGCATTTTTGACCAATAAAACTTTATGAGCCGCTATTTCTTTACAACAGACACTTCACGCTTATGGAAATATACTCGATCTGATTCTTCTGTGACAAAATTGCGCCTAACCGGGTCTTAACATGCCTCAAAAGGATTTAAAATTACTGCCAAAAATTATGTAAAACTTGAAAAAGTGCAAATTCAGAAAAATATTTCTAACATTTTTATTCCTATATAATACTACTCGTAAACTGGGCATAGTCTACGAACTGCGATCGGCAATCCGGAAAAAATGTAAAGCAAACGATTTTGTGTTACCCTGATGTTATATGTACTTATTTCTTGTTTATATGCGTCAAAGTACATGAATGTGTCGATTTATATAAATAAACTGTCAAAACTTTACTGACCTATAGAATTTGTTTTATATAAGTAGCGGAAAAATGCTCCTGTCCGAGCGCAAAAAGAGGCGAATATGTCCCTCTTTGAAACACTAGCTGCCTCAGTCTTCATTCCACATTCCCCAGTAAAAATTTTGGCGTGCAAACGTATTTTTTGTCTTGGAAGAGAGTAGCAGAGAGACAATGATTGTGGAAGAGAGAGGATACAGTGCCAATGGCAGAGAAAGAGAGAGACAGTGCTTTTGGGAGAGAAAGAGAGAGAGGAGACAGTGCCTATGGGAGAAAGAGAGACGAGACAGTGACAAAAGTGGAGTGAAAGAGAGAGAGATGGATAAATACAATGGTAGTAGGAGCCCAAGAGAGAGAGAGAGAGAGAGAGGAGATGCTGATGGTCAGTGAGAGACAGTAGCAGTAAGAGAGAGAGAGAGAGAGAGAGAGAGAGAGAGAGAGAGAGTTAGTTGGAGAGAGGAACAGTGGTAGCAAAAGAAAGAGGAGACAGTGGAAATGGAAAACAAAATTGATGAGTGGAGATCATACATAGGTATAGGGGAGGGCGCATTCTGGATCGAAGTCACACATGTGGATATAAGGGAAAAATATGTTGGACCACCAGAATTTTTGAGCTGCCGACAGTGATAGTGGAAAGGAAAGACAAAAGGAGACAGAGGCTGTGGATATACTGTAAATGAATGGCAGACGAAAGAGACAGTAGGAGAGAGACACATTCAGACAGTGACAGCGAGAGGGAGATGCTGAGTACGAAGGGTTTACTGCAAACAGAACCTGGGTAAAAGGAGTTAGCCTTTTTACAATGGTTTATGCAAAAGGTACGAGCTTACTATTACTATCGTCACAACGTCGCTAATGTACAGCATGAACTGCAAGGGGGCACAACACGGTTCCCTGGAGCATGCTTGAAACTTCTGCATCTGTCGATGACTCTCCATCAAAGATACAAAGATAATATACCGCGTCGAACATACCAATAAATTCTCAGTACAGTCACAAATTTCATTTGTTATCCTTTACAACCGTACTGTTGTTAATAAATGTTGTTGAAGTAATGTGTCAAATGCATTTCGGAAGCCAATAAATCGGTATGCATACGACAGCATGCCTACGTAATATGGCCAAAACGCCGCGCATAAAAACAGGATTAGCAAACAGAACACAGCATGTTGTTATCAATGGAGAGACGTCTACAGACGTTAAAGTAACCTCTGGCGTGCCACAGGGGAGTGTTATGGGACCATTGCTTTTCACAATATATATATAAATGACCTAGTAGATAGTGTCGGAAGTTCCATGCGGCTTTTCGCGGATGATGCTGTAGTATACAGAGAAGTTGCAGCATTAGAAAATTGTAGCGAAATGCAGGAAGATCTGCAGCGGATAGGCACTTGGTGCAGGGAGTGGCAACTGGCCCTTAACATAGACAAATGTAATGTATTGCGAATACATAGAAAGAAGGATCCTTTATTGTATGATTATATGATAACGGAACAAACACTGGTAGCAGTTACTTCTGTAAAATATCTGGGCGTATGCGTGCGGAACGATTTGAAGTGGAATGATCATATAAAATTAATTGTTGGTAAGGCGGGTACCAGGTTCAGATTCATTGGGAGAGTGCTTAGAAAATGTAGTCCATCAACAAAGGAGGTGGCTTACAAAACACTCGTTCGACCTATACTTGAGTATTGCTCATCAGTGTGGGATCCGTACCAGATCGGGTTGACGGAGGAGATAGAGAAGATCCAAAGAAGAGTGGCGCGTTTCGTCTCAGGGTTATTTGGTAACCGTGATAGCGTTACGGAGATGTTTAGCAAACTCAAGTGGCAGACTCTGCAAGAGAGGCGCTCTGCATCGCGGTGTAGCTTGCTCGCCAGGTTTCGAGAGGGTGCGTTTCTGGATGAGGTATCGAATATATTGCTTCCCCCTACTTATACCTCCCGAGGAGATCACGAATGTAAAATTAGAGAGATTAGAGCGCGCACGGAGGCTTTCAGACAGTCGTTCTTCCCGCGAACCATACGCGACTGGAACAGAAAAGGGAGGTAATGACAGTGGCACGTAAAGTGCCCTCCGCCACACACCGTTGGGTGGCTTGCGAAGTATAAATGTAGATGTAGATGTAGATTTTCCGATGCTCATACCTCGGATTCTATTGGCGATAAAAAGATAAGGTCAAGTTTTTCGGATAGAGCTTGGGCAAGGGACTATTTGTATAGCCAACAGAAGGACCGCCTTAATGTCCCTATCCCACAGTACGGAGCTAAAATGTATGAATATTAGACAATTCGCCCCTAAGTGGTCTACTGTGGCCTGATGGCATTTATGGAGACGCCGTTACTTCATGGTTGTTACCTTGGAATATCCCCCAAAATGGTCTTTTTTACTTTATTTTTTCCGTCGCCAGCGGACCAAAACCCAATCGAGGATTCGAAGAAGGCTATGCACTACAAATGGCTGAAATTTTTGCTATCCCGATCTCGAATAACCTTGAAAATTTGCAGAGGGTTGTAATGGTACTTGAATATACGCAATCATTACGGCACCTCACCTAAACCTCTCGATACCAGTAATTTTTACTGTGTTTCTGTAAAGTAGTTTACATATTTCTGAGACAACATTCAGATTTGATTTCATTTGTGATACATCGATATGTTTATATTGCAATGATATTATTCTTATGTGTATTCTTTCTTTTGTCACTATGATCTTCGACGTACTTGTGACTCTAATTTTTTGGGCGCGTAAGCGATAGTTAGTTAGTTGTTAACTTGCTAGAGAATCGGACGTTGAGAAAGTCCAGTCTTGGACGTCATGATGGAAAGACGCTTAACGTAGTCAGCTGTGTACTTTAACAGTGACTGTGAGGAAGATGTTTTCAAGTATGTTTTGTATTGTGAAGTGATGTTAGTGTGTCACGTGATATTGCAATAAAAGCAATTACAAGAAAGTGTAACTTAAATTCGGAGTGCTGATTATTTTTTTACATCACCATTGTCCAGCAAAGCTGTAATCTTCAAGGATGGTTTGTGAAGCGTATCTACAAAACTTTTGAATATAGCAGAATAAAACCTAGGCTTCTTTGCATCCGAGCTTGGAATCGTAACCACCTAGATTTTCAACGACTGAGCCATGATTTTACGACGAGACCAGCGTGGGAAACACAAAAAAATGAGTGCCTAGTTTTTTCATTATTACATGAAATGACTATTAAATGTGCTCTAATGACACATGCCACATAATATGACTGTTGTTACCCGAAAATGCAGTGTTTAGAAGCGTGAGCAACACCATAATCGTTATTAAATACTGACCTTTGTTGGGGTAGGGTTGTTAGAGGTTCAAAGTTACCCTATTCGTAGACATAAAATACGCACGTTAAATGGCTCAAATGGCTCTGAGCTCTATGGGACTTAACATCTGAGGTAATCAGTCCCCTAGAACTTGTTGTTGTTGTTGTGGTCTTCAGTCCTGAGACTGGTTTGATGCAGCTCTCCATGCTACTCTATCCTGTGCAAGCTTCTTCATCTCCCAGTACTTACTGCAACCTACATCCTTCTGAATCTGCTTAGTGTATTGATCTCTTGGTCTCCCTCTACGATTTTTACCCTCCACGCTGCCCTCCAATGCTAAATTTGTGATCCCTTGATGCCTCAAAACATGTCCTACCAACCGATCCCTTCTTCTAGTCAAGTTGTGCCACAAACTTCTCTTCTCCCCAATCCTATTCAATACCTCCTCATTAGTTACGTGATCTACCCACCTTATCTTCAGCATTCTTCGGTAGCACCACATTTCGAAAGCTTCTATTCTCTTCTTGTCCAAACTGGTTATCGTCCATGTTTCACTTCCATACATGGCTACACTCCATACAAATACTTTCAGAATCGACTTCCTGACACTTAAATCTAAACTCGATGTTAACAAATTTCTCTTCTTCAGAAACGATTTCCTTGCCATTGCCAGTCTACATTCTATATCCTCTCTACTTCGACCATCATCAGTTATTTTACTCCCTAAATAGCAAAACTCCTTTACTACTTTAAGTGTCTCATTTCCTAATCTAATCCCCTCAGCATCACCCGATTTAATTTGACTACATTCCATTATCCTCGTTTTGCTTTTGTTGGTGTTCATCTTATATCCTCCTTTCAAGACACTGTCAACTGCTCTTCCAAGTCCTTTGCTGTCTCTGACAGAATTACAATGTCATCGGCGAACCTCAAAGTTTTTACTTCTTCTCCATGAATCTTAATACCTACTCCAAATTTTTCTTTTGTTTCCTTTACTGCTTGCTCAATATACAGATTGAATAACATCGGGGAGACGCTACAACGCTGTCTCACTCCTTTCCCAACCACTGCTTCCCTTTCATGCCCTTCGACTCTTATAACTGCCATCTGGTTTCTGTACAAATTGTAAATAGCCTTTCGCTCCCTGCCACCTTCAGAATTTGAAAGAGAGCATTCCAGTTAACGTTGTCAAAAGCTTTCTCTAAGTCTACAAATGCTAGAAACGTAGGTTTGCCTTTTCTTAATCTTTCTTCTAAGATAAGTCGTAAGGTTAGTATTGCCTCACGTGTTCCAACATTTCTACGGAATCCAAACTGATCTTCCCCGAGGTCCGCTTCTACCAGTTTTTCCATTCGTCTGTAAAGAATTCGCGTTAGTATTTTGCAGCTGTGACTTATTAAACTGATAGTTCGGTAATTTTCACATCTGTCAACACCTGCTTTCTTTGGTATTGGAACTATTATATTCTTCTTGAAGTCTGTGGGTATTTCGCCTGTCTCATACATCTTGCTCACCAGATGGTAGAGTTTTGTCATGACTGGCTCTCCCAAAGCCATCAGTAGTTGTAATGGAATGTTGTGTACTCCCGGGGCCTTGTTTCGACTCAGGTCTTTCAGTGCTCTGTCAAACTCTTCACGCAGTATCTTATCTCCCATTTCATCTTCATCTACATCCTCTTCCATTTCCATAATATTGTCCTTAAGTACATCACCCTTGTATAAACCCTCTATATACCCCTTCCACCTTTCTGCCTTCCCTTCTTTGCTTAGAACTGGGTTGCCATCTGAGCTCATGATATTCATACAAGTGGTTCTCCAAAGGTCTCTTTAATTTTCCTGTAGGCAGTATCTATCTTACCCCTAGTGAGACAAGCCTCTACATCCTTACATTTGTCCTCTAGCCATCCCTGCTTAGCCATTTTGCACTTTCTGTCGATCTCATTTTTGAGACGTTTGTATTCCCTTTTGCCTGCTTCATTTACTGCATTTTTATATTTTCTCCTTTCATCAATTACATTCAATATTTCTTCTGTTACCCAAGGATTTCTACTAGCCCTCGTCTTTTTACCTACTTGATCCTCTGCTGCCTTCACTACTTCATCCCTCAGAGCTACCCATTCTTCTTCTACTGTATTTCTTTCCCCCATTCCTGTCAATTGTTCCCTTATGCTCTCCCTGAAACTCTCTACAACCTCTGGTTCTTTCAGTTTATCCAGGTCCCATCTCCTTAAATTCCCACCTTTTTGCAGTTTCTTCAGTTTCAATCTGCAGTTCATAACCAATAGATTGTGGTGAGAATCCACATCTGCCCCTGGAAATGTCTTACAATCCCTAGAACTTAGAACTACTTAAACCTAACTAACCTAAGGACATCACACACATCCATGCCCGAGGCAGGATTCGAACCTGCGACCGTAGCGGTCGCGCGGTTCCAGACTGAAGCGCCTAGAACCGCTCGGCCACACTGGCCGGCCATACGCACGTTAAACCCGGTCTGAGTGAAAACGTAGTTTATAAAGCGACGTAGCACGGAGAAATATACTGATACTGCCAAGTGTCACAGTCATCATCTGTGAACCCAGTAATGTAGCACTGAAGGACATGCAATTTTTTTTCATAAGAAACCCGGTCTGAGGTGTAAAATTAATTTTGCATTATTTCAGTTTCTGATAAGTAAACTATCTAAATTTTGCTGACCAATACATTTCTTTTCATGTAAGTTCCATGCCCTGCTGTAGCAGGGAAAAGAAGGGAAACAGCAGAAAAATGATCCTAACGGAATACAAGAAGTGTGAATATGTTCCTGTTTGTTTAAAAGAATGAAAAGTGGGGTACCAGCTGCCTCATTCTATCTTCCTCGTCACCTTTAAAATTTTTACAAAAATTTTCAGATGTGGACATATTCGTGCTTTTTTGTGCTGAAAGAGAAGAAGTAGTAGCAGTAGTAAAGAGCCGGAAAAGTAATAAATACTGGAAGATAGTAGACAGTTGTTGTTGTAGTAAGAGCGAAGAAGACAATAACAGCACGAGGGAAAGAGAGGGACACAGTGGCAGTGGAATATAGTTGACAGTGACAGAACAGTGCTGGGAAAAGAATGAAGGAGGCATTGCCAGGCGGGCAGGAATAAAGAGAAAGATAACGTGGAGGTAGGTAAGAGCCAGTGACATAGAGTACATGACAATGACAACGAGGAAGAGAGAGATAGAGTGAGAAGAGACAGCAGAAATAGGAAGGAAGGAATGAGGTATTAGCAGTAAGAGAGGGAGCAAGAAGGAGACAGCGACAGTGAGAGGAGACTGTTGTAGTAGGACAGAACGAAGGTAAGTGTTTCTGTAACAGAGGGCACAATGACAGAGAGGCATAAGGAAATAATGACAATGAGTTGAACGAGTGAGTGAGAAAGGGCAACATGGCAGTGAATGGGTTTGAGCGAGTTACAGAAATGAACTAATGGGTGTGGGTAAGATGCAGTTAGGGGGGCTTGTGTGAGTTTGAGGTGCGTTGCATGTTAAAAAAAAGGGCGAAAATTTTTAAAGGAGCTGAGGGAGGTAGTTTGAGGCAAATGACACCCCATTTTTGAGTCAGAGTCTTAAATAAACTGGAACATATTCCCATTTTTGTACTCCGACAGGAGATAGGAGCATTTTTTCGCTGGTAGTGTATGTACCTGATTGTCTTGATCCATGACTTTTTGGATTTCGTGAGCCGGCCGGTGTGGCCCAACAGTTCTAGGCGCTTCAGTCTGGAACCGCGCTACCGCTACGGTCGCAGGTTTCAGTCCTGCCTCCGGCATGGATGTGTGTGATGTCCTTAGGTTAGTTAGGTTTAATTTGTTCTAAATTCTAGGGGACTGATGACCTTAGATGTTAAGTCGCATAGTGCTCAGAGCCATTTGAACCATTTTTTTGATGTCGTGTGACAAAAGTGGAAACTGGTTTCAGGTTGTTGGTGTCATCGCAATCTGTGCTGGTTGCGGTGGATGGGGTCATTCGGTTCGAGATATGTTATTACGTTTGGGCCCAGAATTGTTCTAATATACCATAACAGATGGACTTCTGCTAGCACTCTTGTAAACGGATGTGAGCTGTGCTATCGATCAACAACTCAACATCGTTTTCTGTTCAAGGGATCTATGATGTATTACAGTATAAGCATGGGCTAACTCAGGCACAGGCGTTTGTCTGTCCAGTCCATCCTGTAAGGAGCTAACGGAATCATGAAAGCGCTGGATCACGTGAGACGTTACGTCAGTACAAAGTTTCTCATCTACTCTGATTCTCTCAGTGCCGTCCACATATAAAACAAGTTTATCATATTGAACAAATGATTCATTCCATCCAAGATGCTTTCCAGCGGATGCGAAATCAGGAGATGGTATTCTGCTGCTTTACCAAGACACGTCGAAATGTGGGGGAATGATGTAGCCGATAGAACAGCCAAGTAAGCGTGTAGAGCAGGTATTGCGGTTCTATGCCTCATTCCCCCTGCACGTAGTCGGGAAGAAGGGTCGTGCGTCAGCGGGAAGATGCGCGGTTGGAGGTGGTAAACGACAAACTTCGGTCAACCGAATTGACCCCCCTGGCGTGCTCAACCCCATGCCAGCCACACAGATGGAAAGAAGTGACGCTCACCTGGTAAAGAATGGGACACTGTCAACTGAGACAGTTTCCCCCACCGGCACGATGATCCAATAATAAGTGAACATGGCTTTGCTTGGCTGGAGATGTGACAAAGGCATGACTGTGAAACGCATTTTATAATTTCGTGTACTGTCTCTTCATGTGCCTAAAATGCAGGGAGTGGAAGTCAGTGAACTCTGAACGTATGGCTCGGCCCCTGTTTTTTGTTTATGTTATCAGGCATCTATTAACACGATGTGTGTCACATAGACGTTTCTCAAGTCTGTTGGCAGATTTTAATGTACACTGTCTGACCAAAAAAGTGGGGCACCCACAAGATATTCAATGAAGGCTTTCACGACCGGATGGTACTGTTGTTGATAATTCTTCCGGGTTATGGTTCCATGGACCACGGTCATATAACCCGGAAGAATTATCAACAACACCCACAAGATACTGTCGGGTGTAAACCTACAACTTCGTACACCAGCGCAACATTGGCGGGTAGGTGTGTGGTGTCACCGCCAGACACCACACGTGCTAGGTGGTAGCCTTTAAATCGGCCGCGGTCCGGTAGTATACGTCGGACCCGCGTGTCGCCACTATCAGTGATTGCAGACCGAGCGCCGCCACACGGCAGGTCTAGAGAGACTTCCTAGCACTCGCCCCAGTTGTACAGCCGACTTTGCTAGCGATGGTTCACTGACAAATTACGCTCTCATTTGCCGAGACGATAGTTAGCATAGCCTTCAGCTACGTCATTTGCTACGGCCTAGCAAGGCGCCATTATCATTTGATATTTGTGATGCATGTACCGTCAGACCGATGTTCACCAATTATGGATTAAAGTTTATTGCAGAAGCTCCGTACTTTATTTACTAGACTCAACGCCTTTAACTGTTCCAGACCTCACGCCAGCCTGCGTGAGCTTAAACGCGTGCCTTTCGGCTATCTCTTAGCGGCTTGGCTGTCTTGCCAAGTCACAACAAGGTGAATGATTAGAACTGCAGTTCTGTGTCACAGGTGGAACAGTCGCCACACTGCATTAGTTTTGTTCGTGTTTAGTGTTCTTGGCAGGCGAGGTAGGGTTATAAGAAGTACGAACAATGTCAGATGTTGAGTGGCCACTGTGAAGTACACTGACACGCCACGTTCACTTCTGAGACAGCGTTATCAGCACCTGGCACAGTTTGAAAGGGGCCACTTTGCGGGTCTCTATTTGTTTCGACTGGTCGAATCGTGTAGTATTTAGATTTGTAGGGCATTCGGATGTAACAGCGGGCCGACGTCGGACTGCATACTAGTCGTCAATGTTGCATCAGACCACGTGTTAGCACCACAAGTTAGGATTTCTGTACTGTGCACTTACCACATCGTAACCCTTTCAGACACGCGTCTGCTATCCGATAAAAAACTATGGTCTGCCTGTAACGTTCTGTGTCATCCCACACCATTAGCTGGAGACTAGCAGGAGCCGGACTGGGGAATTGCCGTCCTAGATGTAGGCTGCCATTCGTAGCACAAGACAAACGGTTGCTTCCGGAATGGTGCTGTGACCGGGGAGCGTGGACTGCTGATGAATGGCGCGACACTGTATCCGACGATGAACCATAGTTCTGCACTACCCGTGTGGCTATCGTTGGCGAGTGTGGTAGCGATCTGAGGAGAGCCCTCATTCTTCCAAGAGACTCGGCGGTGTTACTCTTTGCGTCATGGTGTTGGAAGCCATCGGGTATGACTTATGATCTCGGCACGTAGTGGTTGAGGGAACTCTGACGGCACTCTGTCCCAACGTGTCCACCCTGACGCAGCAGTACTGTCGTGCCATTTTCAACAGGACAGAGCTCGTCCACACACGGCACATGTCTCCATGAACTCTCTACGCGATGTTGCAGTACTCCCATTGCCAGCAAGATTCCCTGATCCGTTCCCAACAAAACACTTGCGGCAGCAGCTCGCACGTTAACGACGCCTCTTCGCCATTATCCAGGAAATCGAGGACAACTAAAAAACGTCGCGAATCAGTTGGCCTCAGGAGAGCAAATGGTACTGAAATACAGGATAGACTAAAGGCCGAAATACTAATTGCCTTTTTCCAAAGCTATTTCACAGAGGAAGACTGCACTGTAGTTCCTTCTCTAGATTGCGCACAGATGACAAAATGATAGATATCAAAAGAGATGACATAGGGATAGAAAAACAATTATAATCGCTCAAAAGAGGAAAGACCGCTGGACCTGATGGATACCAGTTCGATTTTACACAGAGTACGCGAAGGAACTTGCCCCCCTTTTTGCAGCGGTGTACCGTAGGTCTCTAGAAGAGTGTAGCGTTCCAAAAGATTGGAAAAGGGCACAGGTCATCCCCGTTTTCAAGAAGGGACGTCGAACAGATGTGCAGAACTATAGACCTGTATCTCTAACGTAGGTCAGTTGCAGAATTTTGGAACACGTATTATGTTCGAGAATAATGACTTTTCAGGAGACTAGAAATCTACTCTATAGGAATCAGCGTGGGTTTCGAAAATGACGATCGTGTGAAACCCAGCTCGAACTATTCGCCCACGAGACTCAGAGGGCCATAGACACGGGTTCCCAGGTAGATGCCGTGTTTCTTGACTTCCACAAGGCGTTTGATACAATTCCCCACAGTCGTTTAGTGAACAAAGTAAGAGAATATGGACTATCAGACTAACTGTGTAATTGGATTGAAGAGTTTCTAGATAACAGAACGCACCATGTCATTGTCAGTGGAGAGAAGTCTTCCGAAGTAAGAGTGATTTCAGGTGTGCCGCAGGGGAGTGTCGTAGGACCGTTGCTGTTCACAATATATATAAATGACCTTGTGGATAACATCGTAAGTTCACTGACGCTTTTTGTGGATGACGCTGTAGTATATCGAGAGGTTGTAACAATGGAAAATAGTACTGATCCAGGAGGATCTGCAACGAATTGACGCATGGTGCAGAGAATGGCAATTGAATCTCAATGTATACAAGTGTAATGTGCTGCGAATACATAGAAAGAAAGGTCCTTTATCATTTAGCTACAATATAGCAGGTCAGCAACTGGAAGCAGTTAATTCCATAAATTATCTGTGAGTAGGCATTAGTAGTGATTTAAAATGGAATGACCATATAAAATTAATCGTCGGTAAAGCAGATGCTAGACTGAGATTCATTGGAAGAATCCTAAGGAAATGCAGTCCGAAAACAAAGGAAGTAGGTTACAGTACACTTGTTCACCCACTAATTGAATACTGCTCAGCAGTGTGGGATCCGTACCAGATAGAGTTGATAGAAGAGATAGAGAAGATCCAACGGAGAGCAGGACGCTTCGTTACAGGATCATTTAGTAATCGCGAAATGTTACGGAGATGACAGATAAACTCCAGTGGAAGACTCTGCAAGAGAGACGCTCAATAGCTCGGTACGGGCTTTTGTTGAAGTTTCGAGAACATACCTTCACCGAGGAGTCGAGCAGTATATTGCTCCCTCCTACGTATATCTCGCGAAGAGACCATGAGAATAAAATCAGAGATATTAGAGCCCACAAGGAGGCATTCCGACAATCTTTCTTTCCATGAACAATACGAGACTGGAATAGGAGGGAGAACCGATAGAGGAACTCAAGGTGCCCTCCGCCACACACCGTCAGGTGGCTTGCGGTGTATGGATGTAGATGTAGATACCGATAAGTGGGTTTATACTTCCAAGTTCTTTGTAAATTTTATTCGAGTTTCTAATTACTGAAATGGCATCATATAATATCTCAATCCGGGAAATTCCATGTCGATTGCATCTCCCCTTCCTGGCGCTCAATTCTTTTTTCTCAGGCAGTGTACGCTAACCACATATTTGTGTAGTAATAGCCAAAAAAATCTGCTAATTTATGTTCCCGGGGAATCGTCATAGCAATGTTATTTGAGAGAACACGTACCATATGTATGTTCATATCTAGTAATTAGTCAGAATGTTATGACAACTGCCCACCGTGACATCGATTGCCGTCTGGTGGTGCCTCGGACACGTGGCGCCGTAAGGAACGCATGTAATTGGAGCTGAGGGTCAATGGAGAATGCCTCTAGCGACGATACGGGCCGCAAACTGGGAAATCCACTGACATAAGTTGCTTTCACAGAGGGCAGATTATCTCGCGTGGCAACCAGCATCTTGGAAACGGCGAAGCAGGTTGGCTGTACGTGTGCTAATGCCGTGGTCATTAATGGCAAGTCGCTGAAGGACAGTAAAACCACGAGTAGGCGACAAGGTGCTGGACGTCCACGTCCGATCAAAGGACTTGAATATCCCGTTTTGCTGATTCAGGGTAGGAGGCGATGTGACAGACTTAGGACAGAGTACAATGGTGTTGCAGACACAAGCGTTTCGGATCTCACCACTCAAAGACCATTGTGGAACACTGCGCCCCACAGCAGATGACCACTGGGTGTTCCCGTGTTCACACGACGACATAGCCAGTTAGTAGCGCAGTGGGCAAGAGATGGTACACCCTAGACCGTGGATCAATACAGAAATGTCGCCTAGGATAGATGACTTTTCTTGTTACACCAGAGAGTAGCGGCAGTCGCCGAGCCGAGAGGACGCGCAGCAACAGCAGCACTTGTCTGATAAACAGTAGTCTAAATTAATTTTGTCTTTGTCTTTTTTTCACGAGCTTCTGCAAAGAAGTGAACTATATGTGTGTATTTTACTGTGTAGACTAGTGGTTAGAAAATAATCGTAGTTTTTGTTTTTGCGTAAGTCTTGTGAATATCCTTGTGTAGAGCGGCTTCGTAGTGTAAATTTTCCCGTCGCCAGAAATTCCGTCAGGCCACTTAGTTTTAATTTTGTGCTAGTAGACAGCATACAGTTTAGATCAGTGCCATCTAGTTTGAATATTTATCTCGTGCAGTAACTTGTCGGTAAACAGGATTTCTACACTCATGCTCAAAAATTAAGGATAATTCCAGAGTGTGGTGCCACAAAAGGTGGCACTACACAAAACTGGCGCTAGTACCATAGGCACATAGGGAGCACACACGACACAGATATGTAAGTCCACGGTATTGGTGATAAGTTGAGAAAACCGTTCCGAACCACATGTGCTACGAAACGCCACTGTTTCCTGCGCATGTAGCCCGACATCAATATGGGATATGATCACCATGCACACGTACACAGGCCGCAAAACGGGTTAGCATACTCTGGATCAAGTGATCGAGCAGCTGCTGGGGTACAGCCTCCAATACTTGCACCAGTGCCTGTCGGAGCTCCTGAAGTGTCGTAGGGGTTTCAAGACGTGCAGCGATACGTCGACCGAGAGCATCCCAGACGTAATCGATGGGGTTTAGGTCTGGAGAACAGGCAGGCCACTCCATTCGCCTGATATCTTCTGTTTCAAGGTACTCCTCCACGATGGCAGGTCTATGGGGCCGTGCGTTATAATCCATCAGGAGCAAGATGGGACCCACTGCACCCCTGAAAAGGCGGACATGGTGCAAACATGGTGCAAAATGACGTCCCGATACATCTGACCTGTTACAGTTCCTCTGTCGAAGACATGCAAGGCTTTAGGTGCACCAATCATAATCCCACCTCACACCATCAAACCACGACCTCCATACAGGTCCCTTTCAAGGACATTAAGGGACTGGTATCTCATTCCTGGTTCACGCCAGATGAAAACCCGGCGAGAATCACTGTTCAGGCTATACCTGGACTTGTCCGTGAACATAACCTGGGACCACTGTGTTGTTGACACCTGGGTTTACGGGCTCTCCTGTGACCAGAGATCAGTGGAATGCACCTTGCAGGTCTCCAGGCGAATAAACCGTGTCTGTTCAGTCGTCTGTAGACTGTGTGTCTGGAGACAACTGTTCCAGTGGCTGCGGTAAGGTCCCGAGCAAGGTTACCTGCAGTACTCCGTGGCCGTCTGCCGGCACTGATGGTGAGATATCGGTCTTCTTGTGGTGTTGTACACTGTGGACGTCCCGTACTGTAGCACCTGGACACATTTTCTGTCTGCTGGAATCGTTGCCATAATCTTGAGATCACACTTTGTGGCACACGGAGGGCCCGTGATACGACCTGCTGTGTTTGACCAGCTCCAGTCGCTCTAGTATTCTACCACTCATTACGTCATCAATATGTGTTCTTTGGGTCATTTTCAACACACAATCACCATTAGCACGTCTGAAAACGTCTGCACACCTACTCGCTGCACTGTACTCTGACATACAGCAACACACCTCTGCATATGTGGACTGCTGCCAGTGCCACAGTGCGACGACCGCAGCTCAAATGCACCGCATGGTCATACCCCGAGGTGATTTAAACCCGCAAACCACCCACCAGAGCGTTGTTTCACCATGTATCACCATTATCCTTAATTTATGAGCATGAGTGTAGTAACAGGTATCTGTAAACACATCAACTTCAGTAAAAAAAATTATTTCTGCTTAATAGCTTGCGGTCTCAGAGTATAGTGAGAAATCTGCGCAGCAACTCTTAGTGTTACTTTATTCTCCTTTGGTATATTTTGTATACATTTCAAACTCAGTAGCGCCATTTGAGACCTTATATCTACTTCATACGCAGTACGATATGGCTTAGAGCTGTGCTTGTTGTGAGCGGACACAAGGAGAGTTGGCTGCTGTCCGTAAGCAGCTTGAAGCTACGTTGTCTACCGTCGACAAACTTCTAGCTAGTGCTCGAAGTTTCGGTGACGTCGGGGCGCCAGTGACGAGACCTGCGACACTCTTGGTGCCACTGGAGTCCCCTGGTGACCCGGATGTCGCTGCGGCTTCTGATACGCAACATCGGTCCATCCTCACTCCATAGAGGGTGCCAGACAGTGATGGGTTCGCGTATCACTGGGCGGAAGGTTAAAGAGGGATCAGGCCGTGCAGCTGGCTCCCTACGTCTTAGCAACAGGTAAGAGGTGCTACCCAGTGTTGACGATAACTGAGCCAGCATGGGGTGCCTCTCCTGTTGGGCCAGCACTCGATTTTCCTGCCCAGTCCGCACAAAAGCAAATGCTTGTCATTAGGAGCTCCATTGTCAGGCGGGTGATGCAGCCCCTCAGGGAGATACATCTACATCTACATTCATCTACATTTATACTCCGCAAGCCACCCAACGGTGTGTGGCGGAGGGCACTTTACGTGCCACTGTCATTACCTCCCTTTCCTGTTCCAGTCGCGTATGTTTCGCGGGAAGAACGACTGTCTGAAAGCCTCCGTGCGCGCTCGAATCTCTCTGATTTTACGTTCGTGATCTCCTCTGGAGGTATAAGTAGGGGGACGCAATATACTCGATAACTCATCCAGAAACGCACCCTCTCGAAACCTGGACAGCAAGCTACACCGCGATGCAGAGCGCCTCTCTTGCAGAGTCTGCCACTTGAGTTTATTAAACATCTCCGTAACGCTATCACGGTTACCAAATAACCCTGTGACGAAACGCGCCGCTCTTCTTTGGATATTCTCTATCTCCTCCGTCAACCCGATCTGGTACGGATCCCACACTGACGAGCAATACTCAAGTATAGGTCGAACGAGTGTTTTGTAAGCCACCTCGTTTGTTGATGGACTACATTTTCTAAGCACTCTCCCAATGAATCTCAACCTGGTACCCGCCTTACCAACAATTAATTTTGTATGATCATTCCACTTCAAATCGTTCCGCACGCATACTCCCAGATATTTTACAGAAGTAACTGCTACCAGTGTTTGTTCCGCTATCATATAATCGTACAATAAAGGATCCTTCTTTCTATGTATTCGCAATACATTACATTTGTCTATGTTAAGGGACAGTTGCCACTCCCTGCACCAAGTGCCTATCCGCTGAAGATCTTCCTGCATTTCGCTACAATTTTCTAATGCTGCAACTTCTCTGTATACTACAGCATCATCCGCGAAAAGCCGCATGGAACTTCCGACAATATCTACTAGGTCATTTATATATATTGTGAAAAGCAATGGTCCCATAATACTTCCATGTGGCACGCCAGAGGTTACTTTAACGTCTGTAGACGTCTCTCCATTGATAACAACATCCTGTGTTCTGTTTGCTAAAAACTCTTCAATCCAGCCACACAGCTGGTCTGATATTCCGTAGACCGTTTATCAGGCGACAGTGCGGAACTGTATCGAACGACTTCCGGAAGTCAAGAAAAATAGCATCTACCTGGGAGCCTGTATCTAATATTTTCTGGGTCTCATGAACAAATAAAGCGAGTTGGGTCTCACACGATCGCTGTTTCCGGAATCCATGTTGATTCCTACATAGTAGATTCTGGGTTTCCAGAAACGACATGATACTCGAGCAAAAAACATGTTCTAAAATTCTACAACAGATCGACGTCAGAGATATAGGTCTATAGTTTTGTGCATCTGCTCGACGACCGAACCGCGCGACTCCTACGGTGGCAGGTTCGACTCCTGCCTCGGGCATGGATGTGTGTGACGTCCTTAGGTTGGATAGGTTTAAGTAGTTCTAAGTTCTAGGGGACTGCTGACCACAGATGTTAAGTCCCATAGTGCTCAGAGCCATTTGAACCATTTTTTTGCTCGACGACCCATCTTGAAGACTGGGACTACCTGTGCTCTTTTCCAATCATTTGGAACCTTCCGTTCCTCTAGAGACTTGCGGTACACGGCTGTTAGAAGGGGGGCAAGTTCTTTCGCGTACTCTGTGTAGAATCGAATTGGTATCCCGTCAGGTCCAGTGGACTTTCCTCTGTTGAGTGATTCCAGTTGCTTTTGTATTCTTTGGACACTTATTTCGATGTCAGCCATTTTTTCGTTTGTGCGAGGATTTAGAGAAGGAACTGCAGTGCGGTCTTCCTCTGTGAAACAGCTTTGGAAAAAGGTGTTTAGTATTTCAGCTTTACGCGTGTCATCCTCTGTTTCAATGCCATCATCATCCCGGAGTAAAGCAGATAGCAGGCAAAGCGGGAAATAATTCCAGTGTGCATTCGGTATGTTTGCTGGGCGGTCTTATCCGTGATGTGGAGGCGGCCCTGCCGGCGGCTATCGAGCACAGTGGGTGCAACCGGTTGCATGTAGCGGCACATGTCGGCACAAATGGCACCTGCCGCTTAGGTTCTGAGGCCATCCTCGGCTCCATTCGACGTTTGGCTGATTCGGTTAAGGCAAATAGCAACGTACTCGGGGTGCAGGCCAAGCTGTCTATTTGTAGCATCGTACCCAGGGTTGATCGCTGTCCTCTGGTTTGGAGCAGTGGAAGGTCTAACCCAGAGGCTCAGACGACTCTGCTACGGTATCGGATGCGAATTTCTCGACCTTCGCTATCGGGTGCAGAATTGTAGAGTTCCCCTTAATAGATCAGCCGTGCACTACACGCAGGAAGCGGTTGCTAGGGTAGCGGAGAACGTGTGACTTGCATATGGGGCTTTTTTAGGTTAGAGAATCCCAAAGACGATTTGCGTGTTAAATCATCCACAGTGACCTCAGAGAATCTTGGTCCTCGCAGATCAGAGATAGAAAAGATTTATATGATTTTCTAGGAGCATCCAACGAAAGGTCCCAGAATTAGTATCGCTTACTGAAGGTCATGATGCACAGATAGTATTGGGAACAGAAAGCTGGTTGAAACCAGACGTCAATGACAACGAAATGCTAAATTCAGATTGGAATGTTTATCGTAAGGATAGGTTAGTCGCCAATGGTGGCCGCGTGTTTATTGCAGTAAAAAATTCGTTGAAATCTAGCGAGTTTATCACGGATTACGAATGTGAAGTAATATGGAAGAAGTTGAGTATCAAAGAACGGTCAAACATGGTGATCGAATGCTTTTATAGAGTACCTGGGTCAGGATCTGTGGTTGTAGAGCGCTTCAAACGGAACTTCAAGAATATTACTAAAAATTTTCCTGATCATGCCGTTGTAATGCCAACGGCCTTGCCGCAGTGCTCTAGGCGCTACAGTCTGGAGCCGAGCGACCGCTACGGTCGCAGGTTCGAATCCTGCCTCGGGCATGGATGTGTGTGATGTCCTTAGGTTAGTTAGGTTTAATTAGTTCTAAGTTCTAGGCGACTCATGACCTCAGAAGTTAAGTCGCTTAGTGCTCAGAGCCATTTGAACCATTCAACTTGCCGCAGTGGCAACACCGGTTCTCCTCAGATCACCGAAGTTGAGCGCTGTCGGGCTTGGCTAGCGCTAGGATGGCTCGGATGGCTGTTAGCAAGCGGAGCTGCTTGACTGAGAAGTAGCGGCTCCGGCCTCCGAAACTGACATACGGCCGGGAGAGCGGCGTGCTGACCACGTGCTCCTCCATATCCGTGTCCAGTGACGCCTGCGGGCTGACGCAGCGGCCGGTCGGTATCGTTGGGCCTTCGTGGCCTGTTCGGGAGGAGTTTAGCTTTTTATGCCGCTCTAATAGCGACTGACGTCAACTCGTCAGGTAAAGATTAGGAGTGTTATGCCATGAAAACTGGTGCCAGAGACAAGGATTCGTGTGGCACTGTTCTAGATGTCTTGTCCGAAAATTACCTTGAGCAGATGGAGAACCAACTCGTGAGGGTAACTTCTTATACCTCCTGGCAACAAACAGACCAGAAGCTATCGAATCAGTTAACGTAGAGGAAGTTAACAGTGATCATAAGGCTGTGACAGCATCCATGACGACGGATCCTACAAGGAATGTTAAGGAAGCTAGGAAGATATATTTTCTCAAATGGTTCAAATTGCTCTAAGCACAATGTGACTTAACATCTGAGGTCATCAGTCCCGCCCGCATCTCGTGGTCGTGCGGTAGCGTTCTCGCTTCCCACGCCCGGGTTCCCGGGTTCGATTCCCGGCGGGGTCAGGGATTTTCTCTGCCTCGTGATGGCTGGGTGTTGTGTGATGTCCTTAGGTTAGTTAGGTTTAAGTAGTTCTAACGTCTAGGGGACTGATGACCATAGATGTTAAGTCCCATAGTGCTCAGAGCCATTTGAACCATTTTTTCATCAGTCCCCTACACTTAGAACTACGTAAACCTAACTAACCTAAGGACATCACACATATCCATGCCCGAGGCAGGATTCGTACCTGCGACTGCAGCAGCAGCGCGGTTCCAGACTGAAGCGCCTAGAATCGCTGGGCCACAGCGGCCGGATATATTTTCTCAGCAAGGTTCAAAAAATGGCTCTGAGCACTATGGGACTCAAATTCTGAGGTCATTAGTCCCCTAGAACCTACAACTAGTTAAACCCAACTAACCTAAGGACATCACACACATCCATGCCCAAGGCAGGATTCGAACCTGCGACCGTAGCGGTCTCGCGGTTCCAGACTGCAGCGCCTAGAACCGCACGACCACTTCGGCCGGCTTCTCAGCAAGGGTGGCAGGATACATACAAATTTCAGAATATGTTAGCAGTCAGCATCAAATATCCGGTCATGAGGACGAAGATGTGGAGAACTAATGGAAGAAATTGTTCAATATGCCATAGACAAGTATGTTACGGGTAAAGTTTTAAGGGACGGGAAAGATCCACCATGGTTTAATAGCTGTGTTAGAAAAGCGCTACGTAAACAAAGAGCACTTCGCCTCAGATTCAAGAGAAGTAAAAACCTAGCTGACAAACAAAAGCGGAACGAAACGAAAATGAGCAAAGGAGAGCACTGAGAGAAGCGTTCAATTATTTTGAAAGTAAGACGTTGTCAACCGACCTGAGTAAAAACCCATAGAGATTTTGTTCGTATATAAAATGAGTAAGTGTGTCAAAATGATATATTGATTCTCTCAGCGACCACATCGACACCGCAACGGAAGATAACAGAGAGAAGGCCGAAATACTGAATTCGGTCTTCAGAAGTTGTTTCACCGCGGAAGATCGTAACACTGTCCCTCCTTTCAATCGTCGTGCGAACGCCGAAATGGCAGATATTGAGATAACGGATCACTGAACTGAAAAGCAGCTACAATCGCTTAGTAGTGGAAAGGCGTTAGGATCAGATGAGATACCTATAAGATTCTATAAAGACTGTGCGAAAGAAATTGCTCCCATTCCAGCAGTATTTTATAGTAGATCGCTTGAGCAACGAAAGGTACCTAACGACTGGAAAATAAGCGGAGGTCATTCCTGTTTTAAAGAAAAGCTGTAAGACAGATCCACACAATTATAGACCTATGTCGTTGACATCTGTTTTAGAATTACGGAACATGTTTTATGCTCAAGAATTATGACGTTTTTGGAGAATGAACATCTCCTCTATAAAAAATCAACACGGATTCCGCAAAGAGAGTCCCTGCGAAACTCATCTCGCTCTGTTGATGAATAGAAGGAAACTCGTTGAGCCGTGCGTGGCTCATGTTCCCGCCAGCATGTATTTTACACCCTGTTTTTAACGTACTTCCACCTCACTACATTAATTACTGATGCTTTAAAAGAAAAAAAATTATCGTGTTTTATGTAAATCATTTTATGTAAATCAATTGTGGGCCTTCAGTCCCTTAAAACTTTGTTCTTAAATTTAGTTATTTTCGTTGCGTTGCTTTTTCATTTAGTGTGCGTTCGGCCATTGAAAACCTAAAGGTTAAGGTATTTTTGAATTTTTGGAAAATCAACTGTGGGCCTTCAGCCGCTTAAAGCCTTGTTCTCAAAATTTCCCCTTAAGCGAAAACGTTGCGGCCTTCGTTTTGGTTTAAAGGTGTTATTAAGTTACATTAAACTACAATTTTGAAGTGAAACTGACCGACACCTTATTTGGCCCTTTCCACAATCCAGATCACCTGTTCTGCCCAGCGGCTTTAGCGGGCGTCTCACTCGTTATGCTGAAATAACGCGAGTTAGGGCGCCGCGAAAGTATCGCCGATTCTATGGACCTAGTAGTGATATGCGACCAGATGTGGAGTTTCGGCACAATCTGAATCACTGTCGTTGGAGGGGATAAAGGCGATTTCAACAGGCTAGGATGTCCGCAATGGATAACTGTGTGGACTGCGCTAAGCAGTGGCAGCGATGGAGGGATGCGGAATGAATAATTTGAAGATTTTTAATGTTTTGTACGTTAGAAAGCAATATACTCCTTTACAAAGCTCTTGTTAGAACTTCAGGAACAGACCTCGTATTCCGTATTTGGAGATCAGATGGTCATATTAAACATGCAATGGCTCGGCTCATACGGTGCTAAATAGTCTTATCAAGTGGTGCTCATCCTCCCTGGGAGTGGGCAATTACGTGAGGCAGAAGCGGCAGCGAGCAGCGCAGGTACCGACAGGTAGCGGGCCCGTGGCTGTGTGGTGTGCCGAGTGGAATGGAGTGGTATGGAGCGTCGGCCAGATGCGGCGTCTCCCACGCGCGGCTCCTCTTGCCGGGGGGCAGGGGGCCCGCGAGTTGTCAGGTCGTTGGCGGGCGCCGACAAATTGCCTGCGGACGGGCCGCTGCCGTGGCCGCCGGCAGTTCGTCACAGGGCGCGCCAACACGCGAGGGCATCAATACCCGTCCCCGACAACTTGTACAGGCGGACGATAACTGCCGCCAGCCACTCGGCAATTCCGAATTACCTTCTCGCTGACTCTTGTTGACATCCGGGCACGGCTAAACTCCTACCTTCACCCCTCGAAACCCCCGGCCCCGAACCGCCGGGGGAACACAGAAAACTCATTTGCTGTATCTCTTCTGCCATCTGGCGTCTGTTCGAGGTACGAGGGTCGCAGTGGTCTCCAGGTGGAGCGTGCGCCCCTGTTCGTGTCTAGATGACGTCGAGGAGGAGGAAAGTTAGTGGCGGCCGCCGGTCGAAAGGCGTACCGAACGCGCAACTCACAAATTCTGGCCAGCTACGAGATCCTCCGGAAAATGTGTCGTAACACAGTGTACACTGAGAGAAAGAGAAGGCTCAAACAGGGATAACGATTGGACAATTCTGGATGGATGCAGCACAACTAATGACGTAAGTTAGTAGTGTATTGTCGAAGAGACAGAATCCGATAAATGGTACGACATGGTGAGAAAGGACCTGAGGAGCATTGTACTCAATCACGATAACATCTGCAACCGACCGAAGTACAGATCAGTGATCAAGCTCTTTAATGGCTCCAACGGTGAGCAAAAGCAGAACATTGGCTGTACAGAATGTATTTACACACACAGAAATGCTTTTTGATTGTAGTTTCCCCATTTGTTAATCATCCATCTTCGGTCAGTGCGTTTAATATTACCGCCACGGATTCCTTCTCAATCTTACGACGGGCAGTGGTTAAGATAGTGGGTATCCACGGAAACTGGGGGATCCATCCATCAAGATTCTGGCTTCCTGCTGTTTCTCCAATTCGCTTATGGGAAATGTAAGGATGCTTACTTTAAGAGAGGTGCGACCGATTTCCTGCCTCATCTTTGTTCAGTTCGAGCTTTTGCTCCGTATTTAATGACGTCGTTGTGGAGCAGTTGTTAAACCCTAGTCTTGTTCTCTTCTTCCTACACGTAATGGCAGTTGTCAGTCCCACTAAGCGCTTTTGCCAAAAATGTTCTCGAGGAGCCACACGAACAATTTTGAAATTGACAACAGCATGAAGGGTGCATTTTTCGCTCGTGTAGCCTCTTCACAGTATATTGTGGGAAAACACCGGTATTCGGTATTACCACGGTGTTCTCAAACTGCTTTTACCTCATCTCTCCGATTCCTGTACTTCTCCGGTTTCCCACTGCGTGCGTTTTGCACATTGCTACAGCTATGTCTGTTAGGGAGACGACTTTGTTAACTTTATTCGCCATTTTTATATCAGGTCGATTCCAATAGATTTTTTTATCGGTTATTATGTTCCAGCCCCAGTAAATTATGACTTTTCCAGTTTCTGCCACAGTCAGAGGATCGTTTCCGTAGTATAGAGGAACGCCTTCTATTAACTGATACTGCTGACCCGACGTACGACAGACTGTCAGATGACTTCATCGTGCCCCTTCAAATAATTTGTGCGTGCCAAGGTTTCACATCGCGATGCACTGTTTCATAGGGTTTGCTCCCGATCCCCCACACTCTAGTTGCCATCATTCCTTGCTCCTGGACATACTTCCGGTAGTTCCTCGCTGCAATGACCTGCTCTTGTATCGCTTTGAGAAATCCCTGTTTACGCATGTAAACCTGCATTTTTTTCCCTACTAATGTCAACGTTTTTCCTCTGAACTTTTCTCTTTCTCATATGTCTTCCTCCGTTATTTCCATTTTCCTACAGCTCCGCTTTAACTTCTTTGATCCACATCATTGATGTTTCTGGGTTTCTGTCAAAAAATTTCTTTTCGTCACCGTATTCTTTTATCATTTAGCTTTTTTACGTGTCCAGAGAATACAACTCTTCCCGTAGGCATTGGGTATAATATTCATTCTATTTTTTCATAAATTTCTTTGGTATTTCTAAATTACTATTTATCATTCTCATATTTTGGGCCCAAGATTTTATGTTTTCCTTTTGTTCTTTTCTATTTCACCTAATTCTTTGGCTGTATTTAACGAAAGGGTTTCTGAGGCACAATGACTTGGAGACTTGAATCATCTACTCTCAGAAAGGAGAAAAGTGACAGTAAAACGTGATAAATAAAACCGGAATCTACAAATTGTACTGAAAATATAGATTAAAAGTAGGTAAAAAGGTGAAGTGATAATCAAATCACAATAAGACTATACCCACAAAATACTAGTGCAGTAGAGATTCTAAAACCTGAGATATAGATGAAAGTAGCAGTCTATGTACGTAAAGATGTTAGGGCGGGAACATCTGACCGAGTGACAAACAAAGTGTTGAACGTCCTGTGACAGCAACCACCGAGTTTCACAAGCAAAATGTTTGAGTCAGGACGATCGTCGTATCACTCAGAGAGAAACTGCAAGCACAATCGGCATTTCACAAGTACGTGTGGGTCACATTATTGCTTTGCTTGGCTATCGGAAGATCTGTGTACGATGGGTACGATGACTCCTGAAATGAAAGCGCACAGACTTGAAATATGCCAGGAACTCCTCTCGCATTATGAGAATGAAGTTGACGCCTTTCTCCATTTAATTGTGACAGGAGACGAAACGTGGGTACACCATTACGACCCGGAGACGAAACGTCAGCCTATGGAATATCGACACAAAGACTCGCCCCAGAAAAAGAAATTCAAGACGCAGCCCTCAGCTGGAAAAATCATGGCCACACGCTCTTGTGAAATGCCGATTGTGCTTGCAATTTCTCTCTCAGTGATACGACGATCGTTCTGAATCAATCTGTCAACATTTTGCTTGTGAAACTAGGAAGTCCAACTCTTTGTTTGTCAAGCAGGTCAGATGTTGTGCCTCAAAATCTTTAAACTTGCTCGGCCAACGACGCTCAGTAGTCACATCGACACAATCACCATAAACTGCTTTCGTTCTCTGATGAATCTCCTTTGGGGTGACACCTTCTGCTGTCAAGAATTCAATGACTGCACGTTGCTTAAATCGCATTCATCGACCATCTGCGCAGGGTTCCATACTTTACACTGTAAGGCTTCCCGCCAACTGGAGCTGTAGAGAAGAGGCTACGGAACAAGCCAGTACCTGCCGCATACCAATGATGTCAACTGTTGTGGAGGCATTACTTTTCAGTTAACCCTCGTACTTTATGACCGTCGATGGCTTTGGACCCATCCGTATAAATCTTCGTCGAATCCACGAAAATATTATTGTGAAAAATGTTAATTTCAGTCTTCCAATGTCGAGAAGCTTTACATTGCAGTATATTATCTAAGATTACTACATTTTCTTCTCGGTAGCTCAACGGAGCAAGTAAATGTGGTAAAATATCCTCCTTCTAAACGTTATTTTCATACGGATTCCACCATTCAAAACATTTCATAATTAGTGGCTGTCTTCACATTTTCGTTGCTTCAGCACTTGACAGAGGAGGTAAAAAACGCGTATGAACGGTGGACGGACCGTTACGTGCATCTCCGTGACACTATGCCAAGCCCTTCTCTGTATGCGTTAAATATCTACATCTACATCTACATTTATACTCCGCAAGCCACCCAACGGTGTGTCGCGGAGGGCACTTCATCTACATCTACATCTACATTTATACTCCGCAAGCCACCCAACGGTGTGTGGCGGAGGGCACTTTACGTGCCACTGTCATTACCTCCCTTTTCTGTTCCAGTCGCGTATGGTTCGCGGGAAGAACGACTGTCTGAAAGCCTCCGTGCGCGCTCGAATCTCTCTAATTTTACATTCCTGATCTCCTCGGGAGGTATAAGTAGGGGGAAGCAATATATTCGATACCTCATCCAGAAACGCACCCTCTCGAAACCTGGCGAGCAAGCTACACCGCGATGCAGAGCGCCTCTCTTGCAGAGTCTGCCACTTGAGTTTGCTACACATCTCCGTAACGCTATCACGCTTACCAAATAACCCTGTGACAAAACGCTCCGCTCTTCTTTGGATCTTCTCTATCTCCTCCGTCAACCCGATCTGGTACGGATCCCACACTGATGAGCAATACTCAAGTATAGGTCGAACGAGTGTTTTGTAAGCCACCTCGTTTGTTGATGGACTACATTTTCTAAGGACTCTCCCAATGAATCTCAACCTGGTACCCGCCTTACCAACAATTAATTTTATATGATCATTCCACTTCAAATCGTTCCGCACGCATACTCCCAGATATTTTACAGAAGTAGCTGCTACCAGTCAGTGCTATTTCGTGCAGCTCTGAAACACGTGAACAGTATTCTAAGATGGGTCGCACATGTGTTTCGTAAGCAATGTCTTTTGTAGACTGAACGTATTTCCCTAGTATTCTACCAATGAATCGAAGTTTGGCATCCACCACACCTATGACTGAACTCATGACGTCATTCCATATCATATCCCGACAGTTTTTAAACCCAGGTGTTTGCATGAACTGATGAAGTCCAACTATTACTCACTGATGTGTTGTCATGTCATACCACGTTTTTTTCGGTTTATGGAGTGCAAAATTTTACAAATCTGAATATTTAAAGCAACTTCCTCATCTCTGAACTAGACTGAAGTCTTGTCAAGATGTGAATGAATATTAGTGAAGCCTTATTCAAACAGTACTTCATTCTAGATAAGCATATGAATCTAATATTAGAGGGCGAAGTCAATGAAAACCACAAAACATATTTTGCTGGACATGTAGTTAGGTGTGTGTGTGTGTGTGTGTGTGTGAAATCTTATGGGACTTAACTGCTAAGGTCATCAGTCCCTAAGCTTACACACTACTTAATCTAAGTTATCCTACGGACAAACACACACATCCATGCCCAAGGGAGGACTAGAACCTCCGCCGGGATGTAGTTAGGATGAGTATGGACAGAATGACGCAGAGAGTGTGGGAAACAACAGACAGGGAGAAAGACAGGAACCAAGTGGGTTGTTGAACTTCGGAAGGACTGGTTGGAATTGGGGATCAAGGTCGAAGGAAAGGAAAATTGGAGGAATGAATATACACCGACAAATATGCCGGGGATCAATGACAGAGACGAATACGGGAAAAATTAGTGTGTCACCAGTGGAGCCGACAGGAGAAACGGATACTGAAGATCTCGGAAGAAGAGCGGGAGAGAAGAAGAGAAAGAATGAAGAGGTTCTGGGAGAAGAAGAGAAAAATGCAGTCCACGAAGGGGCTACCCGTGGTCCTACAGAGGCCGTAACGCAAGAAGAAGAAGCAGAAGTCCTAATACAAGTGAAGTAATACAGTGGATGCTTCTATCCAGATCGCTGATCTTGACGCTTCTGTAGAACTCCTAGAACTGGCCGCGGCCAGTCGAGTGCAGCGCTAGTGTTCTCTTCGCGTAGAGGGCGCTGCCGTCGCGTTGTCGTCCTAGAGAGGGGTCGGTCCGCGTACAATTGGCTGGCGTCTTCTTCACTGTCACTCTGCTCTGATGTTCCGGACTGGCTTGCCGACGTTCGACTTTAAGCAGGAACACTTGGAGTGGTATTTAGTCGCCCTGGAGGAGATTCTATTGCAGAGTCGGCCGCTTGTAGCTTGTACGGTGCGCCCCACACGGTGCCTGGGAGAGGCTGTGAGCAGTGGGCGTGTCTGCGTGGCGTGCCGTAGTCCGCCGTGGTGTGGGCGTCGTCAGCTGTCCGGCGTGTCACGTCACGTCACGGCACGTCTGTCAGTCCCGCCTTGAGTGACAGGGCGGCACGCCCGCACCTTGTGTGAGCTGAGCTGTCGCCGAGTAGGAGAATGGGGTGGGGGGGGGGGGAGGTGTGTGGGGAGGGGGGGCAGGATACGAGTTTCCGCAGCTTCACAGCTCATTTATGAAAACACAAGTCACACGTTTCACGGCAGTGCGATACAAGTCTACTGCGGTTCTAGGCACTACAGTCTGGAACCGGGCGACCGCTACGGTTGCAGGTTCGACTCCTGCCTCGGGCATGGATGTGTGTGTTGTCCTTAGGTTAGTTAGGTTTAAGTAGTTCTAAGTTCTAGAGGACTGGTGACCTCAGAAGTTAAGTCCCACAGTGCTCAGAGCCATTTGAACCATTTTTGAACAACTCTACTGCACTCGCCAATCGTTTCGTAAATTCGATATCGATGGCGACCACTCGAGCTGTTCGAGATCGATTGTTGCAACTGAAAATTCATATCATAAAGTTCTACGTAATAAAAATTGCATCTGATGTAACACAACAGATATTATCGGCAAACATAAAATCGCTTGAAATTATCCATCCGTTTCCGTGTCGATATTTTTATTTATAATTACTTTACAGCTTTCGTCATACGCTTAAATTTTTCGTATTTGGTTTCTCTTTTAGAAATTATCCCGACGTTTCCGAACATGCATTCTCTGTCAGAATTTGCCGGCCGCGGTGGTCTAGCGGTTCTGGCGCTGCAGTCCGGAACCGCGGGACTGCTACGGTCGCAGGTTCGAATCCTGCCTCGGGCATGGGTGTGTGTGATGTCCTTAGGTTAGTTAGGTTTAAGTAGTTCTAAGTTCTAGGGGACTTATGACCTCAGATGTTGAGTCCCATAGTGCTCAGAGCCATTTCTCTGTCAGAAAAACCTCTTATTGGTAGTGATACAATACGTTTCGTGAGGTCAGGATCGATGAACTATCTTACAAGGACTGATGACACCCTTTCCCTATTCAAAATGCAGTTTCAATTTCGTTGTCACCTGTTCAAACGGAATCCTTTGTTATTAGTCACAATAACATTGTTTCATTTCTGGTTAGGTTAGGTTAGTGGTGTTTAACGTCCCGTCGACAACGAGGTCATTAGAGACGGAGCGCAAGCTCGGGTTATGGAAGGATGGGGAAGGAAATCGACCGTGCCCTTTCAAAGGAACCATCCCGGCATTTGCCTGAAACGATTTAGGGAAATCACGGAAAACCTAAATCAGGATGGCCGGAGACGGGATTGAACCGTCGTCCTCCCGAATGCGAGTCCAGTGTGCTAACCACTGCGCCACCTCGCTCGGTTTCATTTCTGTTTTGGCATTTTCTTGTGATTTTTGCTTTTCTGTGTTGTTGACCTTTCCACTCCTTTTCAAAACACTTCTGCCGATAAATGTATTACAAAGATGATTTGACTCACCGTTTCATCTGGGTACACTGAATTATCTGTAAAACTGGCCGTCAACATGACTCTGACTTAAGGCTTGTGAGGCATCATTGAAATTTCCTCACATGTCAGCACGACAGCAGATGCAGCTTTGCCTGAGAAGTGTGCAGTAGTGCCATTTATGGCTATACTCCTGGGACAATAGCGACGAGTCTAGCAAGCAGACACTTTGATAGGTACACATGCGTGTATTTTTTAAACATGGCGCTATACTGTTTTTGCCTGATGCAGCGAGATAGTCGACTGCATCTCGCTAGTGTAGCTGTTTTTATTTTGGAAGTCTGAGAAATAAACATTAGACGAAGTTTTAGTCCGTTACTTACAAACTTAAAAAAAAATACCACACAAAAATATGTAGCTGTGGATCTGCCACCCTCCATTACGAAAGACCAGAAGGGAAGTAGGAGAGCCTGCTGAAAAGTAATGCCTCAATATTTTTTACGTAAAATCTTTTGAAGCTTTTTAAATAAGACAAACGTTTTAACATTCTACAGTTATTTTTCGGGTCTGCGTATTTATTTCTCAACGTAGTCAACCTGGTGACGTACACATTTCTCCCAGCAATAATCATCTTGTGGTGTTGCAGTTCTTCTTGTTATGTCCGTGATTGCTGAGAAATGCTAAGAGGAATTCCGCCTTATACTCGTGGTCGACGGGACGTTAAATACTAATCTCTCCCTCTAGCAGTATATTAAATAGTTGTAAAACCCCATGGGAAATAATCATAAGACACATATATTACACTTTTACAAGTTGATGATGAGGACCATATGATCACTCCAAAGGTGTCTTGCATAAGGTGGAATTCCCCTTCCCATTTCTCTCAACGACAGACAAGTTTGGTGATACTATAGAATGTTTGGTGATACTATAGAATGTTTGTTGACAGAGCCACAACGTCACCTCTGCTTGCACCGCTTCATCGCTGTCAAAATGAAGTCCTCGGAAGTGTTCTTTAAGTTTTGGAAACAGGCGATAATCGGACAGGGCCAGTTCGGGACGTATGGAGGACGATCGATGACACTGAACCCAAGGCGTCGGATTATTTTAAATGTCGAAGAACTGGAGTGTTCTGTGGGATTGTCGTACTGACGAAGAGGGTACTACATGTGTGGACGAACTCTTCGAATTGGAAACTAGATTACAGCACGCTGTTTCTTATACCCGACGTAGTTCAGTTATACACCTCCATGTTACAAGCTCAGGTTCATAGCCGCCTAGCGGCAGAGGGTTGCAAGTTGCGTCAGCGATGCGGAAAATTCGACCAAGTAACATGCATGACACGTAATACCTCAACCCATACTGAGGACATAGTACAAAACTGGGAGGGATTACTTTTCATCACGCCCTCGTGTACACACGGAGATGTGTATCTGATGGGGACTCGTTTTCATATAAACTGTAAGTAGGTCTATGTCTCACAGAACAGAGACATAGTAAAATTAGCGTAGAAGAAAGAAAGTTCCACAGTTAAGGAGCTATGACGTTTACGGTAGGAGTGCTAGTTCTGCAAGGTTCGCAGGAGAGCTTCTGTGAAGTTTGGAAGGCCGGAGACGAGGTACTGGCGGAATTAAAGCTGTGAGGACAGGTCATGAGTCGTGCTTGGGTAGCTCATATGCACGCCGGCACGGTAGCTCAGCTCGCTCAGAGGGCTGCTCGCCCTCTGTAGTACAAAAACTGAGTAAAGGTATCAACGATCAATTTGAACGGATTTCTTGTGATGTCCCCCTAGACCAAAAACGCAACGAACAAAGCCGAAAAAAGATGGTAGAGCACTTGCCCGCGAAAGGGAAAGATCCTGAGCTCGAGTCTCGGTCCGGCACACAGTTTTAATCTACCAGGAAATTTCAGTTAAGAAATTTCCGAGAATTTTGCAAACAGCTTTTCCCCTTCATATTAAATGCACATATCATACAGATTTAAAAATGTATGACCGATGCTAGTCCGAATGTTTATTAATTTCTCTTTTTAGGTTGCATTTTATATCATCTCTACTTCCGCCATACTCAGTCATTTAATAGCGAAACTCGTGGACTACTTTCAGTGTCGCATTTCCTAATTCTGTTAGCGTCTGATTTAATTCAGGTACATTCCGTGACCCTTCTTTTGTTGATATTCATCTTACAACATCTTTTCAAGACGCTATCGATTCCGCTGAACTGCTCTTCCAAGACCTTTGTTGTCTCAGAAAGAATTACGGTATCATCGACAAACATCGAACTTTTTGTTTCTCTCAGAGCTTTTATTGCCTTGCGACATTTTTCCTTTATTTAGTTTCCACCCCACCTTGTTAGCAGATTTCACATAGTGCTATTGAGGACCTTTGAGCACTTCTGGCCCGACATATGTACTTGTCAGGTCTATGCATTTGCTAACCCACGTGCGCAACGTGGGGAGCTGAGCTGGCGTGGTGTGGGATTCTGTACCCAGTTGCCAAGCGAGTTGGCACAGTGGTTCGCACACTGGACTCGCATTCGGGAGGACGACGGTTCAAACCCGCATCCAGCCATCCAGATTTAATTTTTCCGTAATTTTCCAAAACCACGTCAGGCAAATGGTGGAATGGTTCCTCTGAAAGGGCACGGCCGATTTCCTTCACCATCCCTCTTAATCCGAGTTCGTGCTCCTTCTCTAGTGACCTCGTGGTCGACGGAACGTTAAATACTGATCTCTTCCTCTAGCAGTATATTACGTAGTAGAAAAACCCCATGGGAAATAATCATAAGACACATGTATTACACTCTTACAAGTTGATGATGGGCACCATATGACCATTCCAAGATTCAAAAAAATTCAATGAAAATCACATGTAAGAAAGATCCATCTCAGAACAAGGTACAAAGAATACTTTCTGCAAAAGATGTTTCTAACGAAAGGTCAATTCGGAAAACCGTAGCCAGACCGCGTGTGTGTCCAATGCACATACTACATGTGTCAGGGACCATTCGCCAGTTAATATACATACAGTGTCTGGTTGTTTGATTTTCAGTCCCTACAGCACTTTACGGCTGCTCGTGCTGTTTGGTGCCGACTCTTCCCAATTCCAGAAACAAACCGCACTCCACGGCAGCCTAAGCGCTAATGGGCGCAAGCAAACTACCAAAGATCACTTCTGCGAGCGGCTCTCGCATCAAAGAATTTAGTGTGCCACTGCGCCAACCATCCAGTTGCCTCAAGTTTAGGGACGTAGAAAGTGACTCAGTCCGTGCGTTGTAGAAGGATGGTAGCGTTGATTAAAGAAGTTAACATTACAGAGTCTCATCTCAGTATCCAGCAACACTGACAACTACACAGCGGTGGTGGCCTTTGTTCCTAATGTTAAGGTCGTATAAGTTGGCTGCTATAACGAAGGAAAGACGAAGCAGAGCGCTAAATTCGTATTTTTCGCAATAACGACTAACAAGTATTGTGCTATTGTAACCTATGTGTATTTTTAACAGCCATGCAAATGCTTTCTTTGCCCACACCATATGGCACGCCGTCATGATGATGTCACGGACAAATCTACAGGACGCGAATATGATTTTGTAGGAGCACTTTGGAAGCCTCCGAAAACTTACATGGTGCTTGAGGCGTCGCTGACTCCAGAGACAACTACCCCCACAGTAGTTACCTGTTCAATATATCGTTTGTACGGTTCTCCTACCGAAATGATGGAGAACGCGTCATTGTACAGTATCTATAATATGATTAGTGTTAACGTTATTTTTTTGTCCCACTTATACTCAGCTACTTAGAAGCAAACTTTTAAAAAATCAGGCTATCAGTTTTTAAATAGAAATTTGTCCATGGAATAGGATTTATGGAGGAGAAATGATTTGAGGTGATTTAAAATTTACTTTGCTACATCTCGACATCCTACATTGTAGGGAAAATGAACAAACTATTTCCTGCTGTATATTGAACTCCTATCTGAGCCACTGACATCTTTAATAATGGGTGATAAAGGTCATTTCTCTCGCTAGTGTTCTAGATAAAGACATGAATGTTCTTCTCAAATTGCGATGGATTATTTATGAGGAATTCCACTAGCGACGGCGTAGTTAAAATGTCTAATACGAAGAGCAAAAGTAGCTGAATGTAACTGTTGTAGGAGGACCGTGCTGTGGGCCTTTCAGTTCAACTCTTCATCAGTATGCACGTGCGCAGCTCGTGATCTAGCGGCTAGCGTTGCTGCCTCTCGATCACGGGTTCCCAGGTTCGATTCCCGGCCGAGTTGGTGATTTTCTCTGCCCGGGGACTGGGTGTTTATGTTGTTATCATCATCATCATCATCATCATCATCATAATCATTCGAGACAGTGTCTATATGGGACTGTGTACAAAAATTTGGCTGTGTAAAAACTGGGACTTTGTACGGGCGCTGATGACCGCGCAATTGAGCGCCCCACAAACCAAACATCATCATCATCATCATCATCAGTACGCATCCACAAAAAATTTGGAGCGTTCTACCTGATCTCCTGGCTTATGCTTGTGTGCTGCAGTAATTCTTGGCATTACTCTGTTTTTTGTACAGAAGTGAATGCAGTATGGTTTTTCAAAAATTGTGGAGAATCCGTTTTCTAAGAACTACTTTATAATTTTTTAGAAAATATCATTTACAACCTCTTCCATTGCTTTCCCTCCAGAGTGCAATCTGCCCACACGTAGCGCTGTTAGGCTTCACGCATTACACAGAGTGTGCGTAATGATGATGTCTCACCTGTTTGGCTGAGAGCTCGAGATGTCTGTCTTTGTCTTTCCTTCTTTTGGCGTAGGACGGGGCCTTTACGTCACTTTAGCACGATTTTGTTAATGGTAATTGTACTTTAATCTTTTATTCTTTGATACTTTGCGAAGTTCTAAAAATTTCACATAAAATGCTTTCGTTCTTGTCAGAACTCAAAAACTAATCATCTCAAGTTAATGAATTTTAAGTCACTTTATGGAATATACTGTACCGTTTACTGTAACACCTTACTTATAAATATTACTCTTTTAATCCGTTGAACAGAACAATTTCCCTGAAGTGCGATAAATAGTGTCTAACAATTTTAATTGAAACGTGCCGTCGTAAAAGCCATTTTTTCTAAACGCCTTGCATTTTACTCTCAGTATAAATCTGTGCACGTCTTATATTTGTATTTGTATGTTTTATAATTTTCGAGGAAGGTCACATAAGTGCTAAATACTTTATCGTGTGTGAGACAGAAATATCCGAAGTGCTTGGCAACAGCAGTGCTCACCCACGTAGTAAAAGCGCTTTCTTCTCATCCATTGGGTGCAGACGTTAGTATCCACGAGAACACATACAGTCAAGTGCGTCACAGATAGCGCACTACTGTTCTCTTTACATTCATTACAGATATTGGGGGAATGTCGGCTTATATGCATCTGGGCATGCCGTTATGAATCTGATTTCTTTTTTTTCGTCTTCCTGCTCTTACTACAGCAATACGCGAGCTACTTGGGAATAATCATGTCCTTCTCTAAGAAAACTGTTCTTCGATTGTTCTAATCATTGTTACGCGAAAAATTTGCCATTTTTCTTCACATGTTTCAATTCAGATTCTGCGGAATACTCGCTTCCGGTATTCAACACTGACTATTCCCTGCAGTCCTAGGGGCGTTCTCACACACTCAAGCTGCGAAAACGAAGAAGGAATTCCTGTTAATGAAAATCTGAAACACTTTAGTTTTCGTGGTGGCATCGTACTGTTTGCTTCTGTTGCAGAGAAACTTCAACAGCGAATGGAAGACGCGGGTGTCTATCCGAGTTGTCGTTTCCATTTTAGGCACGATATTTTGACGACCGACCCAGCCATCTTCTTTAGGTGATGTTAATCTTGCTATTATACGCACTCACTCCTTGGACTCCAACCAGGTTGCAAAGTACTTGTTGTCTTGCACCGTTATTTATAACTGAGTTAGATTTCGGACAGCCACTACCCCATTTCAGAGTCTACACTGACATTCCGTGAAACATAGACTCTCCAGGGATTACCTAACACGTCATGGAAAGGCAGGTGGCCCTCTTTTTTTTTTTTTGAGTTCCATCGGAAATTTTATGTTAGAATGAATAGCGTTTAAGAGATCCAGTGACTCAAGTTTTTCTGTTCCATCTGGCCGTACCACAGACGCGTTGTTGAGTATCGATAGAAATACTTTGATCTGAACTTGGCGAATTCTAGTGACTTTGCTTCTAAGTGTTCCATGTCCGCTCCAAAAGACCTGAGAGATCATATCAGTAGAGCAAATTGGAAACTAAACTTGAAAACCAATTACCATAAAACTAAAATAATATGCGACCAACATGTCAAAAAGACAATAGTCCAGATAAACAATGAAGACATAGAACCAGTGGATAAGTTTTAGTATTTTAGTCAGTTGAAGACGATGAGTGGATGGATAGCGAAAGAAATAAACGGGGAGCAGAAATAGTCTGGATGGTTAACTGAACACAGTTTTCCAAACAGGGCTTCCGTCGGAGCTGAAAGAAAATTTCTAGTCTGCGTAAATAAGTAGTTTTGATTCATGACAGTGATGCGTGGACTTTCTGTGGTGTCACCGTCAGACACCACACTTGCTAGGTGGTAGCCTTTAAATCGGCCGCGGTCCGTTAGTATACCTCGGTCCTGCGTGTCGCCACTATCAGTGATTGCAGACCGAGCGCCGCCACACGGCAGGTCTAGAGAGACTCCCTAGCACTCGCCCCAATTGTACAGCCGACTGCAGCGATGGTTCACTGTCTACTTACGCTCTCATTTGCAGAGACGACAGTTTAGCGTAGCCTTCAGCTACGTCATTTGCTACGACCTAGCAAGGCGCCATAATCAGTTACTATAATTCTGAACAGATAATATTGTGAATCATGTACCGTCAAGAGCGACGTTCATCATTAATGGATTAAAGTTAAGTATCAAACTAATTATGTCTGCTTTCTGAATTCTAATTCCTTGTCATGTTCCAGACCTAACGTCAGTATAGTCCTTCCCTCCTCACGCCAGCCTGCGTGAGCTAAAACGCGTGCATTTCGGCCTCCATTAGTAACACGGTGTTGGCTCTTCTGCCAACACAAGACTTTCAATGCTAAAACCATTCAAGAACAGAGGCTTGATAAGCAAGTTACGGCTAGATATACGTTGCAGATTGCTGGGAGGGACACGGAAAAAATAGATCAAGGAACAGATGTAATTTGCATTGCAATCAGATCAGAATGGAGGAGTGCGTATATACAAGTTGTCCAAAATACAGACGACCAAGAAAATGTTTCACGCTCCTTAAGACAGGCAGTATCCGTCCTGCGTAAAAAGGGTGATGTAAACTCGGTTTCCCATGTTAAGGCGCACTTTCTGGGCCAGTTTCATGTTGCCCAATTAGTAGCAAAACAGATGGGTGTAGCAAGATCAAGGAAGTTCTTTGCTGAAGCGGATGAGAAAACTTCCTAATGTGGAGCTGGATGGACGACATTAAAAAGTGCAAGAACAACCTGAATGCATACAGATCAAGACTGCAATTCATGGCAAGGTCTAGCGGAGGCCTTTACCCAGAAGTGGATGTCATACGGCTGACTTTCCCCTTTCTTTTCTCTCGTGCATCGAGAGATACGGAAACGTCGCTCTTATCTTCATCTTCCTAATGGCAGCAATATGTAGGGAATTAAGGACACTAGTAGATATTCGCCCTCAAAATTGAATGTACAATTGCTCTAGCCATGAGTTCTTGAAAAATTAGTCTTTATTTCATGACTGCCGAATCAGATTTTGCTGAATTTCTTTTACACTTTTCCGTTAGTCAAAGGAAGCCACTGACTATTAGGGCTGTCCTTCTTTGTATGCTTGTGTTCCCTACAAATATCCAACACACGCACTCAGTAGTAGTAGCAGCATGTTAATTTACTTTCGCAGAAAAGCAGCAGTTTCCGACTACCGTATAAATAAATCAAAAGCCGAAGATCAGTTTGGGTCCCAGAGAAATGAAGAAACATGTGAACCATTGGGTTCCAGAGAAATGAAGGAACGTGTGAAGGAACACTTACGCAACTACTTATCTTAGAAGATAGGTTAAAGAAAAGCGAATGTACGCCTATAGCATTTCTAGATTTAGAAGAAGCTTCTTAGAATGTTGACCGAGCTACAGTCCCTGAACCTCGAAAGATAGCAGAGAGCGAAAGTACAGAAACAACGCTGCAACTGTAAGGCTCGGAGGATATGAACAGGGAGCAATGGTTGAGACAGGGCTGTAGACTGCCCCAGATGTTAGTCACTCTGTATATTGATCAAACAGTAAACGAAATGGAAGAAAAATTTGTAGAAGGAACTGAAGTTCAGTAAGGTGAAATAAAAACTTCGAGGTTTGCCGATGACACTGTTATTCTGTCAGACGCAGCAGAGAAATTTGAAGGTGTGATGATCAGAACGGGTAGTATCTTAAAGAAGGTCATAAGATGGGCATCAAAAGCAGTAAAACAAGGATAATGGACTTTAGTCCATTCGAACCAGGCGATGGTGAGGGAAATAAGGCACTGAAATTAGTTTTGCTGTTGGAGCAGCGAAATAACTGATCGCCGAAGCAGAGGGGATATAGAACGGAGACTAGCAATGGCAAGAAAAATGTTTCTGAAAAAAAGAATTTGTTAACATCGAATGTAGGTTTAAGTATTGGTTCAAGTGGCTTTAAGCACTATAGGACTGAGGTCATCTGTCCCCTAAACTTAGAACTACTCAAACCTAACTAACCTAAGGATATCACACACATCCGTGCCAGAGGCAGGACTTGAACCTGCGACCGTAGCAGCCGCGTGGTTCCCGACTGAAGTGGCTAGAACCTCTCGGCCACCGCGGCCCGCCTGTTTAAGTATTAGGAAGTCTTCTGAAGGTGTGTCTATAGTGTAGAATGGTTTGGAACTGACATGCGAACGATAAAAAGTTCGGTGCTACAGTATAATGTTTAAAAGTATAGGGGTAGATCGGAAAACTAATGAGAAGCTAATGAATCGAATTAAGGGTAACAGAAATTTCGGCACAACATGACGAAACGGAGACACTGGTTGATAAGATTCATTCTGAGGTACCAAGGAATTGTCGATATGGTATTGGTGGGAAGTGTGGAGGATGGAGGGAAGTAAGAATTGTAGATGGAGTGCAATAGAGAATACAGGAAGAAGGTTCAAATGGATGTAGGTCGCAGTAGTTGTTCGGAGATGAAGAGCCTTGTACAGGACTGCCATGTATGGAGAGCTGCATCGTACCAGTCTTCAGAGTAAATACCACAGCAACAACAAATCAAAACCTGTCATTTGCTTTAACAGGTCTCCAGGAACATGAAAAATTCTATCATTGGTACCTTCTGAGAATGATGCTTGTTCTATTCAGTTTTTTAGTGGGTGGTGTAAGCAGTGGGACCGTGAGCTTATTGGGTGTTCCGCAGATGAGGGCGACAGCGCGGACGTGGGGCAGGCGCCGCAACCTCAACAGCAGCCCCAGCCTCAACCGCTGCCTCAACCTCAACCTCAACAGCCGGCGCTGGCGGCCCCTCAGCCGCAGACTCCTCAACAGGGCACTCAGCAGCAGCGGCGGTCCGAGCTGCGCGTCGAGCTGTGCTCCAGAGACCTCTGGCGGAGGTTCCACGCGCTCGGCACCGAGATGATCATCACCAAGGCCGGCAGGTAGGCCTCCCGGCTGGACAGCGCAACTTGCTTGTAGCACAAGTACACAGAGTCCCTCAACCAGTATTTCCTGGCATCCGAAAATGAAATCTAAGAACGCAGAACCGGCCTGATCGGGGTCATGCTACTGTGCAGTAGCGTCCAGACAGTGAGTGTAGGCCTTCAGCCCAGATCGAATCACGTTGTCAAGTACGAAAAGGTGGTCCAGACCTGCCAGCTGTCGAACGCAGGTTTGCCCGTGTATCCCCGTCAGTCCCAGAGCGTTCATTACAGGTCCATTTGTTTCGTTGAGAGTTAGGATTCAGTGGCATGTCTGAACTCCCCCTTTGTGAAGGGTCGCTACCTTTCGTCCCTTTAGGAACGTTCCCGGGTGTGTACTGGATACAGATTGCGCTACATGGCCTAATGTACACCCGTTGACACGGTTCCTCAGCTGCGCTCTCAATCCTTGTAGAGCGGAAGGCCCTCACCCCGCTCTTTGGTGGAAACTGGGAGTTCCCAGTGTGTGTCGACGACGTTTCCGCAATTACAGAGACCATATTTTGGCGTATTTATGCTGTGCGCGTACTCGAAATAGAACCGATGTCCGGCCAGAAAGTGCATCAGTGCCTTGGTGGGACCTAGAGATTTTAATCCTATGGTCTCTTAAGGAACGGAAAAATTTATGCACACATCTATCTGCAGTGGGGCAGTCAAATGAAAACGAGACAGATGGAGTAAAGTATGTAAATTTTTTATTATTTCAAAAGTAATCGCCATAACTGTTAATACATTTGTCACACCGTATGGTCAGTGCCTCAATGAAAAATTGTTTGCGGTTGCCTACAGAACCACGATTGTATTCAGGCGTGCATATCTTCGTCCGAAGAAAATTGACGATCTCTTTCTTCAGAGCTCCCAACATACGGAAATCACATAGCAAGAGGTCGAGATCGTATGGAAGATGTGTAAGGGCTTCCTAGACAGACTTCTGCAACGTAGTCCCGACAACCTTGGCAGTAAGCGGACGGGCATTATCCTCCAACAGAATGATATCGTCCGTTAACATACCTGGGGGTTTGCTGCAGAATAACCCTTCAGACAGAAATTGGTTATAGTCAGGTAAGCGTGAACTCGAAAGGACTGCTCCGTTGAGGTCATCCACGTAATTACGTCATGTGTTGCACTTGAAACGTTGATCGTTCGTCTAATGTGACAGTAGCCACTACGCATGACCACACAACTTGGAAACTTTGCAAATATCTATAAGAAGTTTTCTTGTTTTTACACGAGACACTCATTCTCTACATATTTTCTTCCAGTGCTTAAACGATAGCTACATTAGAGAGAGATAATTTTAAGGCGAAAATTCCTCTTTCATTTTCTTGTTTCGCCAACAATTTAGTCAGTAACCCACACATCCCCGATTCTTCAAAGACTCCAGCTCCCTTGTATGAACAGCTCCGATTTAAAGAATGCTACTTTTTACTTTTCCCGTCATATGACCGAGGTTAAGCGCTGTCGGGCTGGGCTGGCACTTGGATGGGTGACCTAACTGAGGAGCTGCTTGATTGAGAAGTAGCGGCTCCGGTCTCGTAAACTGACGTATGGCAGGGAGAGCGGTGTGCTGACCACAAGGCCCCACCATATCCGCATCCAGTGACGCCTATCGGCTGAGGATGACACGGCGACCGGTCGGTACCGTTGTGCCTTCCAAGGCTTGTTCGGACGGAGTTTAGAGTTAGTTTTACTTTTTACTTACTTCAATATTGTCATATCTCCGGAACCATGTGTCATAAAATCATTTAGTCTTGCACGTTCATTTAGTGGTATATGTAGATACTGTCTGCAAAATATGTCGCGAATAGAGTTAGTAGGAAAGAAGCTATAAATTTAAACATCGTATCAGATGCTGAGGTTTTATTGCATGAACATCGAAAATGTAGTAATCGATGAACTTATTTTCTCTGATTATTTTGTGGACAGTGTAAGCGAGAAAATGTTTCGAAAAGGATTAAAGTTACGTATGAAGTTTGGTGGAAGATGCTAAATGCTCTGATTCTCAGATGGTGGATGAACATATTTTGGGTATAAACCAGTGACAGTTACAATACAGTCCACTAACGACGCAATATGGACGTCATATCAATGTAGACGTGAGTACAATACAGCTACTTTAATACGAATGACATTGGCATTCATACCCCTTCTCATCAAAATTGTATTTGCAGGTACTTGAAAATGGCGATTAAGTCGAAACAGGCTGTCCAGTCTTTCGTAAATAAAGATTAATTATTGTAAGCAGCTATTTGGTGTATGTACTCAAGCAATACTTTGGGTAATTTGTGTATCGTGACTTGCACTGCCTCAAGATGTATACACAGTTTCTAACTTTAATAATTGACATAAATTTAAGGTATATTGATAATTTTTACTTTTTGGACCGTCTGACTACAACCGAATGAAACAAAATTTTCGTGCCATAGGCGTTTCGCCTTTATTCTGTGCAAGGCATCTTCAGTGGCCTGGAATATGTACATATTTTTACTATTTAGTTTACGTTTTGGGCAATGTACGTATAGGTTATGAACATTTCTGGTGGTTGGTTTTTGCTCTTATGTAGTCATATTTTGACCTGTACTTACAGGATGCGCGGACAATTGTAGTCAGACGGTCCAAAATATAAAATTATCAATACACCGTAATATTACACGCAACTGAGGAAGACAGGACTACAAAAGTTGAAGATGTTAAATTGACATAATGTCTGTAAACTAACATTTGACGTGTGTATGTGTGGTTGCCTAATGTTGTCTCCTCAGTCCAGTTCTCACTCCTGCAAATGATTAATATGACCCTGTCATTGACAGCCTAAACCTAGAGATTTCCATACAACGAAGTATAATGTTGTGGTTTTCATTCACTTCAGTGTAGCACACCAAAGCAGTCATTCCTGTCTGGATGCTACTACAGTGAATTAGAACGTGGGTACTATAACTTATTCTGAAAACACGTGTAGAGGACAAAAAATTGTATAAATATGAAGTTCATAATATCGGATTCTATCCTACATGTAATTTCGAGACCGGCAGAAAATACAGTATGTTCGATTTTCTTTAGATCACGCTGCCCAGTATTAGACGGACACAGAGCTGGTTGCTACTGCTTAGCGGTGAGAAACAGAAGACCTCCACCTTGACTGGCACTTTAAGAAACTGTGCGGCTGGTCCGGCGGAGGTCCGAGTCCTCCCTCGGGCATGGGTGTGTGTGTGTTTGTCCTTAGGATAATTTAGGTTAAGTAGTGTGTAAGCTTAGGGACTGATGACGTTAGCAGTTAAGTCCCATAAGATTTCACACACATTTGAACGTTTTTCTTTCAGAAAATGCTCAGTAGACAAGCAAATGGAACTCAACATATGTACTGCGTGCATTTCCCTATCCGCCGAACCGGAGTGCTAATATCACGTACTGGGGTACTGATAGCAGTTGTACTGCACCGATGATCTGTGCTCTGGGGCGTTGGAGGCTGTGCAGATGACGTACGTGACATTCCTGCCGTTCCCTGTGGACGCAGTATGCCTCCTGGAAACTCCTAGCGCTGAAATTACCTCAGCACAAAACGGAACACTAGTAAAGATTTATCTTGGCTCACCAGCCAGGAACAGAAATTCGAATCAAGTATCCTCTCGTAAAGAAGAACTTCAATTTCCTTGCAGTTTAAAACTGTGTGCCGGACCGAGACACGAACTCGCGACCATTGCCTTTCGCGGGCAAGTGCTGTACCGTTTGAGCTACCCAAGCACGACTCTCGACCTGTCTTCACAGCTTCAGTTCTGCCAGTACCTCGTCTCCTACCTTCCAGACTTCACAAAAGCTCTTCTGCGAACCTTGCAGAACTAGCACTCCTGGAAGAAAGGATATTGCGGTGATATGGCTTAGCCACAGCTCCAGAAGAGCTTCTCTGAAGGTTGGAAGGTAGGACACGACATACTGGGAGAATTGAAGCTGTGAAGACGGGTCGTGAGTCGTGCTTCGGTAGCTCAAATGGTAGAGCACTTGCCCGCGAAAGGCAATGGTCCCGAGTTCGAGTCTCGGTCCGGCACACAGTTTTAAACTGCCAGGAAGTTTCATATCAGCGCATACTCCGCTGCAGATTGAAAATCTCATTCTACGAACTTCAATGTTTGTCACACTACACAGAGAGGTAAAAAATCGTCTCTCGAGTAAACAGAATAATAAGTCTGTCATGGAGAAAGGACTTCACTGCCTGCGTTTCGGCGTAAAGTCAAGCGCCGGCACTGCAGAAAACACGTGGTTTTGGAGAAAAGAACTCATCGGGTCATGTTCGGAGCGCATTTTCATCCGGAAAGGAAGTCCCTTGAAGTTTTTTCGATAGAGAGAGGAAAAGGTGAAAACGTAAGACCGCAAGATTGGGTAAATGAGGACGGTGCGGAATGATTTTTCAATCTAACTGCTGAATAGTGTTTTTTTTATTTTTATTTATTTTTTGTCAGAGTAACAGAATGCGGGCAGTCGTTATCGTATTACAGCATCACTTCACGCAGGCTTCCTAATCGCTGTTGTCGGATTACGTTTGCAAGAGGTCTCAGTTGGTGACAATAAAAGTCATCAGTGTTGGCTACAAGTCGGAGAAGCAATTCGTAGCAAACCATACCGTCGCTGTTCCACCAGATGCATAACATTACCTCTTCTGGATGCGCGGAGTGCGAGCAACTGCTGCTTTGTTTGGGCTCTTCGATTCCTTTTTTTTCCCTATTTCAGGTTAAAGACAACACTTCTCGTCACCAGTAACGATACAGATATGGCCACCAACTGCTTCTTGTGATCGTGGCATAGCGCATGCGGTACTCACATGCCCGACTTTGAAACGTTGCCCATTTCATGTGAATGTCGCGCGATGGTGGAATGATCTCAATTCATCACATTTGACAGTTCCCGAATATACTGCTCTGGATCGCTGGGGATTAATTCGTTTAAACGAACCTCATCAGACCCCGGAGGTCTTCCTCAACGTGAAGAGTCATCAATGTCAAAACGATCCTCCTCAAAACGAGAAAATCATTTTCTTGCTGTGTTCTTTCCGGTGGCACTACCCCACGGTGCAAATGTCTCTAGCTGCATCCGCTGCTCTCACGCCTCTACTGAAATAAAACAGATGGATATGGCGGAGAAGTTCCGAGTTCTCCACTGGGCACTTCATGTTGTAACATCCACTGCTCCACTCAGTACCTCCAAATAACCAAAAGGCAATACGTAAACTCAATTAGCAACAGTCAACGACAAACAAAAAATGACAATCGATAAATAAACCCATAGCAACTGGAATAGCACATGCAAAACAAGAACGCTACGAACTTACGCAGGAACGTAATCAAAGTTGCTCTAAGACCGGCCCTTGACGAGCACTTGTGTGTCTGGCGCTTCATTCGTTGTCTGGTGACAATGAATGACACCAGGTCCTCATGGGATTCCAGTTCGGTTTTAAAAAGAGTACTGCATTGCCTCCTTACTTAGCTTGCATTTATCGCGAATCTCTTGCCCAACGTAAAGTCCCGAGCGACTGGAAAAAGCGCAGGTGACGCCTGTATATAAGAAGGGTAGAAGGACGGATCCTCAAAATTACAGACCAATATCCTTAACATCGGTTTGTTGCAGTATTCTCGAACATATTCTTAGTTCGAATATAATGAATTTCCTTGAGACCTCTGTCCATGGATCAGCACGGCTTTAGAAAGCATTGCTCCTGCGAAACGCAACTCGCCTTTTTTCACACGATATCTTTCGAACCATGGATGAAGGGTATCAGTCGGATGCCATATTCATTGACTTCCGGAAAGCGTTCGACTCGGTGACCCACTGCAGATTCCTAACTAAGGTACGAGAATATGGGATTGGTTCCCAAATATGTGAGTGGCTCGAAGACTTCTTAAGTAATAGAACCCAGTACGTTGTCCTCGATGGTGAGTGTTCATCGGAGGTGAGGCTATCATCTGGAGTGCCCCAGGGAAATGTGGTAGGTCCGCTGCTGTTTTATATCTACATAAATGATCTTTTGGACAGGGTGTATAGCAATGTGCGGCTGTTTGCTGATGATGCTGTGGTGTACAGGAAGGTGTCGTCGTTGAGTGACTGTAGGAGGATACAGGATGACTTGGACTGGATTTGTGATTGGTGTAAAGAATGGTACCTAACTGTAAATATAGATAAATGTAAATTAATGTAGATGAATAGGAAAAAGAATCCCGTAATGTTTGAATACTCCATTAGTAGTGTAGCGCTTGACACAGTCACGTCGATTAAATATTTGGGCGTAACATTGCAGAGCGATATGAAGTGGGACAAGCATGTAATGGCAGTTTTGGGGGAAGGCGGATAGTCGTCTTCGGTTCATTGGTAGAATTTTGGGAAGGTGTGGTTCATCTGTAAAGGAGACCGCTTATGAAACACTAATACGACCTATTCTTGAGTACTGCTCGAGCGTTTGGGATCCCTATCAGGTCGCATTGAGGGAGGACATAGAAGCAATTCAGAGGCGGTGTTGTGTACATAGTTCGGCGTAGTCAGCGCGTACACAACTTCCCCACTAGAGCGCGCCCCGCTAAGCACAACAGCGCAGACGCAGCGCTCGTCCATCTCCGCACTACGAGATGGCACTGTCTTAGAGACGGACCAAATTCTGCTTCCGCCGATCCGCGTATTAATATGTAACGCAGCCAATGAGAGTCCTGCTAACGTAGAACCTTTTCTCCTCGCGGATCACACTCGCGCAGTGATACCTGAACGCTCGAGGTATTATAACGAGGGTACAGACCTCCGATTAATCAGTCTGCATTTGTCTGCGTTAGTCTGAGTTAGTCTGTACCAGTGTATAGTCAAGTTTCAGTCTGCGCCTAATAAGATTATCATATTCCTGTACATAGCCATGAAGAGAAATGTATAGACACTTTGTGAAGTATCGGAGATATGTGAGAATAAGATTAACGTACCAAGACCAAAGGAACTTCAGATTGTCAATTGTAAACAGCATCCAGAATCAAGTTAAGTAATTTCTATGCTTTTTATTATTTTAATAATGTGTGTGAAAATTAATCAAGTTCTGTTTAAAGTTGGTCACCGTTAATCTGCTACTCTAAGCGTGCAAGTGGCATTTCTATGGTCTGACCTAACGGCAGAAGATAAACACGCCACGATAAGACCACGAGACATATTGCTGACACTCGCCTACTTCGTTAGAGCTTGGTTCAAATGGCTCTGAGCACTATGGGACTTAACTTCTAAAGTTATCAGTCCCCTAGAACTTAGAACTACTTAAACCTAAGGACAGCACACACATCCGTGCCCGAGGCAGGATTCGAACCTACGACCGTAGTGGTCACGCGGTTCCAGACTGTAGCGCCTAGAACCGCACGGCCACCCCGGCTGGCTTCGTTAGAGCGACAAGTCAAATAATCTGATGGTGTGTGTACCGAAGGTCTTACAGTACGCACACCACAGGCGGGCTGCTAGATTTGTTACTGGTAGGTATGATCGTCACGTGAGTGTTACGGAAACGCTTCAGGAACTCGGGTGGGAGTCTCTGGAGGAAAGGAGGCGTTCTTTTCGGGAATCGCTACTGAGGAAATTTAGAGAACCAGCATTTGAGGCTGACTGCAGTACACTTTTACTGCCACCAACTTATATTTCGGAGGAAGACCACAAAAATAAGATTAGAGAGATTAGGGCTCGTTCTGTTTGGGAGTGGAACAGGGAGAGAAGATGCTACTTGTGGTACGAGGTGCCCTCCGCCAGGCACCGTATGGTGGATTGCGGAGTATGTATGTAGATGTAGATGGTGTCAGCGAGACGTGTGATATAACGGAAACACTTCGTATACCGTGAGAAGGAGAGCGCGGCATACCACTTGAGCAAGTGTTATGTTGATGAAGACAAGTGTCGACCGCCCTGGGACTGGGAGTCATGAAGAGTAAAGCCGGCGCGCACGCTGTGTGCGTGTGAGGGCGCGCAGCCGGCTGTCGCAGCAGCAGACGGGGGACAGAGCTCTAGCTGCGTGGGTGCTCGCCGCCTCGCCCCCTCGCCCCCGCCACGGCCCGCGGAAGCCGCCGCCTGTGACGTCAGCGGCCGTAAAGCGCGGCGCCGCCGCCATCAAGCGCGCTGACGAATACATTAAGTCAGCCGCGCTCGTAAAGAGGTGGACGGCGTTTCCATTTGCCGGAGACGGGTGAGCTGGCGGGGGGGGGGGGGGGGGGGCAGGGAAGGAGACGTCTGGGGGGGGGGGGGGGAAGGACCACCGCCGCCTGGCAACGCCGCCGCTGCCAAAATCAGCCGCCAGCCTCGCACACTTCCTCGCAGCCGGCGCTGTTCTACTCGATGCCGCAGTGGGAACGCACACAGGAACGACACGATCAATCAGAGGTCACCCATAGTTGAATATGTGGCTGGCTCTGATAGAACAGGCGATAGTTTCTTCAACGGCTTCAAGTTACCCACAGTCGGCGAGGTCGAGACGCGGATCCACGAGTCGGTCCTGGAAGGGTCAACTGGGGGACAAATTGTGTACCGGGTGATCAAAAAGTCAGTATAAATTAGAAAACTGAATAAATGACGGAATAATGTAGATAGAGAGGTACAAATTGACACACATGCTTGGAATGACATGGGGTTTTATTAGAACCAAACAAATACAAAACTTCAAACAATGTCCCACAGATGGCGCTTCATCTGATCAGAATAGCAATAATTAACATAACAAAGTAAGAGAAAGCCAAGATGACCTTCTTTACAGGCAATGCTCAATATGTCCACCATCATTCCTCAACAACAACTGTCTCATTCGTTTAGTCGGTTCCGACTCTTCGCGACCCCATGAACCAAATCACGCCACTTTTTCCTGTCTTGCACTTTCTCCCGTAGACCTACCAGGTTGGAACACATTGCTTCTGTGATGCCATCTATCCATCTCATCCTCTGACGTCTTCTTCTAGTTCCTTCAATCTTCCCCAGCATTTATGTTTTTTCAAGTGAGGCATGCCTTCGCATTGTGTGTCCAAAGTAGATCAGCTTTTGTTTTAACATTAGACCTTCCAGGGAGAAATCTGGTTTTATTTGGCTCAAATGGTTCAAATGGCTATGTGGTCATCAGTCCCCTAGAACTTAGAACTACTTAAACATAACTAACCTAAGGACATCACACACATCCATGCCCGAGGCAGGATTCGAACCTGCGACCGTAGCAGTCGTGCGGTTCCGGACTGAGCGCCTAGAATGGTTTTATTTGATCCAATATTGATCTGTTGGTTCTCTTTGCAGTCCATGGAACTCTAAGAAGTTTCCTCCAACACCACAATTCGAAGGAGTCAATTCTTCGCCGTTCAACAGCTGTAGTCGAGGAATAATGTTGTGAACAGCACTGTAAAGCATGTCCGGAGTTATAGTGAGGCATTGGCGTCGGATGTTGTCTTTCAGCATCGCTAGAAATGTCGGTCGATCACGATACACTTGCGACTTCAGGTAACCCCAAGGCCAATAATCGCACAGACTGAGGTCTGGGGACCTGGGAGGCCAAGCATGACGAAAGTGGCGGCTGAGCACACGATCATCACCAAACGACGCTCGCAAGAAATCTTCTACGCGTCTAGCAGTATGGGGTGGTTCTAATAAAACCCCATGACATTCCAAGCATGTGTGTCAATTTTTACCTCTCTATCTACATTATTCCGTGGTTTATTAAGTTTTCAAATTTATACTGACTTTTTAATCACCCGGTATTGTCCGATTCCACTCGTCGGCTTTGAGCAACGAAGCCGTACATAAGGCAAAGACGGTTCGCGTAGGCAGTCAATAAAAGCAGCGGATCATACTCGTAAACAAACGAATATACCATGCGATAAAATTACAATAACATTTCACGCTTTTACTTATTATCAATTATATCGAAACGAATTGTAGATAACGAAAATAAATAAGAACAAGATTTAAAAACAAATCTTCATGTCTGATAAGAATTATTCTCGTAGTTTATGCGAGTAGGGAAGCGCAGAGAACCTTTAAATTGCATTACGGTGACGGTGAAGTCATAATATTATAAAATAGCGTTAATTTTATTCTTAATTGTTGACTCTAGCGCGAGAAACGCAGGGAAGTTGGGCTTTTGGATGAGGACAAGCTAAGATGTATCAGAAAAACGTCAAAATGGAATGAATGACAACAAATACGAAAAAGCAGCATGAAATGTGCAGAAGGCGACACACGAAATTCTAGAAGAAAAGCCATCACACAACTAACGAAAATCCACAAATTACCGATTTTAACCGTTCCATGATTCATATGTAAATTATAATTTCAACAGTTGTATGCTCTGAAACGCAATAGCGTTTCTAACTTTTCTATTGCTCTCTAAAACTATTGCGGTGAAATAACAAAACTTGGAAACGGTAACCACAATTGACTATGTAGAACAATTCTAGTTACTGATTCCAATATTAATAACTTTTTGGCAGTAGTCCACAGAGCAGTTACAAGTGCATGAATCCTATTAGACTACTTTTTAATGCGCACACCTGCTGATAAAACGATCTAAATAATGACCTGCATGCCGGCCAGTGTGGCCGAGCGGTTCTAGGCGCTACAGTTTGGAACCGCGCGACCGCTTCGGTCGCAGGTTCGAATCCTGCCTCGGGGATGGATGTGTGTGATGTCCTTAGGTTAGTTAGGTTTAAGTAGTTCTAAGTTCTAGAGGACTGATGACCACAGATGTTAAGTCCCATAGTGCTCAGAGCCATTTGAACCTTAATGACCTGTATAGGAGGTCAATTCTAGCAACCGATTCCAACTGTTCGATGATTCGTGGTTTTGGACATTTTTGCAGTAAATCTGTGGACTAGATTTTTGTAGGATTTCTAGATTTCTCATTGATCTCAGATTACTAAAGAAAGTAAAAAATATTGTAGATTCAGATATCAGATTTTTTTTTCTTTTTCATAGTAATGAAGAGAGTAATACCAAATGTAGAAATCCTGTAACACTACAGTGCACACACTGGTTGTTAAAATGATCTAAATAACGAACCGTGGAATGGTTGGAGTCGGTAACTAGGATTAAACTGTATTGGTCAATTCTAGTTACCGGTTCCACTATTAGTCATTTATTACAAATGCAGAAATCCTATTACATTTGTGTGCACACAACTGGTGGAAAAACCGCAATGTACCATGGAATGCTTGGAATCTAGTTACCCATTCCAAAATTCTTTAGGCCCTACATTTTGTGAACTTCCATTACTTGTGCACTAGTCTCGTTAGATTGAATAATTATTATTAGAAATTAACGCTATTTCACATTGTTACATCTTCATCATGCGCTATACTGTAATGGTTTAAAAGCTACTCTTTGCTTTTCCTTTTGGCATAAATTACGATAATAATTTATTCAGACATGTATACTACTCTTTTTCTGTTCTTATTTATTTTCGTTACCTTCAGTTCTTTCGATATAATTTGTGGCTAAATAATTAATCACATGAACTGTTATTATAACCTTATCGTATGCTACATTCGTTTGTTTACGAATATGATCAGTTGCTTTCAAAGATTGCCTCTACGTAGCGTCTCTGCCTTAGGTAAGATGTCATTGCACAAAGCCGACGAGTGCAATCCGACACTAGAATTGATCCCAACGGTTGTACTGTCTCTCCTCTCACACCCGTCTCCTACCACCTCCAAAAATATAATTTGGCATCACAGGAATTTTTTATGGAGGAGGAGGAGATTACTGTTTAACGTCCCGTCGACAACGAGGTCATTAGAGACGGAGCACAAGCTCGGATTAGGGAAGGATGGGGAAGGAAATCGGCCGTGCCCTTTCTAAGGAACCATCCCGGCATTTGCCTGAAGCGATTTAGGGAAAACACGGAAAACCCAAATGAGGATGGCCGGACGCGGGATTGAACCATCGTCCTCCCGAATGCGAGTCCAGTGTGCTAACCACTCCGCCACCTCGCTCGGTGCGCATTTTTTATGTCTCATACTCGTAGATACCTATGATTTTGATGATAATAACAACAAAATGCATAGAACGTTTTAATGTAGCAGTAATAAAGTAATTTCCAACGGCCTTGCCGCAATGGTAACAGCGGTTCCCGTCATATCATCGAAGTTAAGCGGTGTCGAGCTGGGCTAGCACTTGGATGGGTGACCATCCGGTCTGCCGATCGCTGTTGGCAAGCGGGGTGCACTCAGCCCTTGTGAGGCAAATTGAGGAGCTACTTCATTCAGAAGTAGCGGCTCCGGTCTCGGAAACTGACGTACGACCGGGAGAGCGGTGTGCTGACCACATGCCCCTCCATATCCACATCCAGTGACGCCTGTGGACTGAGGATGACACGGTGACCGGTGTGTACCGTTGGGCCTTCATGGCCTGTTAGGGAGGAGTTCAGTTTACTTTTAGTAATTATTTAATTTATTTAGTAATTAGTTAATTATAATGAAACAGGTTAACATAATAATAATAATAATAATTCGTTTACGTAAGTGCTTAGTACAGAACTTCAAAGTAACATGCAACAAGCTGCATTTCAGGCAAGTACAGCATTTGAAATACGTACGTCAAAGAATTTGTGGAGTTGAGGTATTACGCAGTTAATTTAGAAACTATGTCAACGAACTCCCACAACTCTGACAACGTCATAATTAACGCAACGTAAAATCGAAGTGTCCATTCACCATTATCACTATTTCACTGACTCAAGTCCCCTTTACATTGGAGCGAATTCGCAGACGATTTGCCAGCGTTCGCTTCCATTCGTTTGTATCTGTGAACAATCGTTTACACTGGAGGGTTCGAAAGAGAAAAATCTGCTATATAGTTTGTTAGAGGACAGACAGCGTCACCCCAGGTACATCATTTTTATTCAGCAATAATTTATAACATAAGAGTACTACATCAGCCATGTAATTACAGACACCATTAACGTGACCAACGAGAATATATTTGTGTTTCACTCAACATAAATAATACGGTATGTCCATTATCGATGACGATCTGTAGATGTAATTAAAATTGGCGATTTGTTTGGGAATAAGTGGTGGTGGTTAGTGTTTAACGTCCCGTCGACAACGAGGTCATTAGAGACGGAGCGCAAGCTCGGGTTAGGGAAGGATGGGGAAGGAAATCGGCCGTGCCCTTTCAAAGGAACCATCCCGGCATTTGCCTGAAACGATTTAGGGAAATCACGGAAAACCTAAATCAGGATGGCTGGAGACGGGATTGAACCGTCGTCCTCCCGAATGCGAGTCCAGTGTGCTAACCACTGCGCCACCTCGCTCGGTGGGAATAACTATACAACCAGTCGGTTTTTTTTAAATTTCTGATACGTTTTATTGTACCATTAACATGTTTTCGACCCAGTGCAATCTGTGTGTGTGGTCTGAGGTTTTCGTGCGCTAAACAGCGTGGTCATCAGCGCCCAAACGCATAGAAACAGGAACACATGCAGTGAAGGGACGAAGACGGACAGCGAACAAGGGGAACGGCTAAAAGACACAGACCTGACGCAGTTACAAATCCTCACATACAGAGGCAAAACAAGAGGAGAAGAAACGCACTAAAAAAGGAAAGGAAACACAAGGAAAAAAGAACAGCAATCGAAGTGAAACAAGTAGGTAATCGTGACTGGCGGACCTCTTACCTAAAGCCTGGGTGAGCCAGTCACCCAGCAGCACATTAAAATTCTCTCCCTAAAATCCGAGGCAACAAATTGTACAGGACACAAAACCGTAAGACCTTAACCACAGTCGTTGCGTCGTCTTGCAAAATAGAGGGCAAATCCGGTGGCAAGGAAACCACCGCCCTCTGGTCAGAGAATAAAGGACAGTCAAGTAAAATGTGGCGGACAGTGCAATCTCGTTATCATTTGAACTTATCACAGGAAGTTGATATGATGTTGCAGTAACACGTCCATCTGATGATGACTATGCACTGGTTCTAAAACACCTTAATAGTGCAATAAACAGTAACAACAAAAAAAGAACGATTGCTTATTTATTCCCAAGTAAACCACCAATAATACATACGTATTCGCACTTGTCTACTTTCAAGGAAATTTATTACGCTTTTCATTTTTAACGAAAAGAAATACAAAGCTTGGGCTTATTCATCCCGTTGTCACAATTTATTGTCTCACTCGCGGTCCAGAGGTCATCTCTGTCTGCTTCAGAAATGCTCCTGTTGCACAAGTCACTTCATCTTACAGTAGGAGCTAACACGCGACGGCCGCAATTATTTGCTGTATACAGGGTGTTTCAGAATCCTTACATCAAACGTCTAACGGTGACAGACCACGTCATGGGGAATAACGTTTGTTACAGACAAAATGTTCGCAGAGATTTGTGACCGAATTCGCTGGCACTGCGACATCGAGATTTTACCGAACTAGCACACTCGGCTTAGCAGGCGTGCTGCATACTACCCCCCCCCCCCCCCCCCTAAAGTGACAGTGGTTATATCAACAAGAAAATCCTAAGAATGATCGTCTCTAAGCGGAGAACGATATTTTAGCCTGCTGCCTCGCAAAGATATTACCAATAATACGAGGGCTGTTTGTTTCTTCAGCCTCTGATCGGTTGCGAAACGGAAACCACAGTGAATATAACAAATATTTTATTTTTAGCTATTAGCTACACTATTCCAGCTACTTCTCCATATAGTCGCCGTCGCGACTTAGACATCTGCCAGTACCCTCATTATAGAAAGCAGCCGCCTGTGATTTCTGCCAATCTATGTTGCTCTGCAGCTCGTTGTCTGCACCCAAATGCTGTCCCCATAGCCAGCGGTTTGTGTGAGAGAAGAGATGAAAATGAGAGAGAGCCAGTTCCTGGCACCGCCGTGTGTGAGCAAACGCTGCCAGTCGAAAACGGTCCAGAAGCGTCTCCGTTCCAGTAGCGTTGTTACGGGCGAGTGTAGTCACCAACAAGGAAGCGCCTGGCAGTTACTTTATGTGGTTTGCGTGACATTCACACTTGGCGGGAGACACTATTCTGCTAAGAATCTTTACGTGCTCGCTGTGCGCTGAGAACTGGAAAGTGTGACTGGCTGGCACACGAGAGATTCTGTGTAATACATCTGCGCAAAGCTTCGCCAGATTCGCTGTGGTTTTAATTTTGCTATCGATCGGAGCTTGAAGGGTGACAGAGAAAAAGAAACAGCCCTCGTAAAAGATACCTAACTTTGCCAATAAATGACAGCAAACATTTCGTGTCCAACAAAAAATTTCCACTTGAAGTGTCTTATCATCGGTAGATGTTTGATGCAAAGACTCTGAACCGCCCTATGTATTCCAGTCTCCAACTCCCCTTACAACCTTTAAGGCTAAGTAAGATGGAAGGTACTGCGTTGTGCATTAACTAGTGTCTTATCATTCTGTGGCTCCTTCCATTTAGTGTTTTCCACTTGATCCTATCCTGGAAGATTCTGCGGAAAAGCACCAAATTTCTTATTAGTTTACCTAACTTTCAGCATACTTCTGTAACACAACATTGCGAACCCTTCGATTCCCTTCTTTTTTTATTTCTCACAATCCATAATTGACTTCCGTACAATCCTGTTTTCCAAACGTTCTTTCTGAGAAACTTCTTCCGCAAATTAAGGCGTATGTTTGATTCTAGTACACTTCTTGTGACCTCTTTGCTTCTCACGTCACTTTGCCCCACCAGTAATGCATTATTTTTCATCTGAGCTACCAGAATCCTTTAACGTCGAGGCCGTAAGTACTCCTGAATACCCAACTGAAGGGAAGAGGACAGCACTGAGTAGGACCTCTTCTAAATTCTAACGTTCCCCCGCTTCAACAGCATACACTTTTTCGGGTATTGGAAAGCAACTTTTCTCTATCTGCTGCGCCTTATGGGAGGAAACCGGCTATGTTCGTATCTTTGTTAAGGCTCTGCCTGCCCACGGTTTGCATGTAGTTTCCAGAGAGTGTGCGGTAATGGCAGCGGCAAATCAAGGTTTTCCCAGGAGCAGGAATTTCGCGCTGCGCGAATACGATGCGGCAGTTTACTTCGGCAGGGACGCAAGACTTAAATACGTCGCGCGTTTGCGTTTTCCAAGAACAAGAAACCGACGTATTAATACACTCCACAGTACTGGTGAACTTCAGTAACAGAATTTAGCTTTGCTGTCGCTGTTTGAAAAACTGAAGCAACTTATTTTACTTACCAAAATTTTAGTACGGTTCTTCCCGACACAAACACACACACACACACACACACACACACATATATATATATATATATATATATATATATATATATGTGTGTGTGTGTGTGTGTGTGTGTGTGTTTGTGTCGGGAAGAACCGTACTAAAATTTTGGTAAGTAAAATAAGTTGCTTCAGTTTTTCAAACAGCGTGTGTGTGTGTGTGTGTGTGTGTGTGTGTGTGTGTGTCGGGAAGAACAGAACTGTACTAAAATTATATATATACAGGGTGTTACAAAAAGGTACGGCCAAACTGTCAGGAAACATTCCTCACACACAAATAAAGAAAATATGTTATGTGGACATGTGTCCGAAAACGCTTACTTTCCATGTTAGAGCTCATTTTATTACTTCTCTTCAAATCATATTAATCATGGAATGGAAACACACAGCAACAGAACGTACCAGCGTGACTTCAAACACTTTGTTACAGGAAATGTTCAAAATGTCCTCCGTTAGCGAGAATACATGCATCCACCCTCCGTCGCACGGAATCCCTGATGCGCTGATGCAGCCCTGGAGAATGGCGTATTGTATCACAGCCGTCCACAATACGAGCACGAAGAGTCTCTACATTTGGTACCGTGGTTGCGTAGACAAGAGCTTTCAAATGCCCCCATAAATGAAAGTCAAGAGGGTTGAGGTCAGGAGAGCGTGGAGGCCATGGAATTGGTCCGCCTCTACCAATCCATCGGTCACCGAATCTGTTGTTGAGAAACGTACGAACACTTGGACTGAAATGTGCAGGAGCTCCATCGTGCATGAACCACATGTTGTGTCGTACTTGTAAAGGCACATGTTCTAGCAGCACAGGTAGAGTATCCTGTATGAAATCATGATAACGTGCTGCATGGAACGTAGGTGGAAGAACATGGGGCCCAATCAAGACATCACCAACAATGCCTCCCCAAACGTTCACAGAAAATCTGTGTTGATGACGTGATTGCACAATTGCGTGCGGATTCTCGTCAGCCCACACATGTTGATTGTGAAAATTTACAATTTGATCACGTTACAATGAAGCCTCATCCGTAAAGAGAACATTTGCACTGAAATGAGGATTGACACATTGTTGGATGAACCATTCGCAGAAGTGTACCCGTGGAGGCCAATCAGCTGCTGATAGTGCCTGCACACGCTGTACATGGTACGGAAACAACTGGTTCTCCCGTAGCACTCTCCATACAGTGACGTGGTCCACGTTACCTTGTACAGCAGCAACTTCTCTGACGCTGACACTAGGGTTATCGTCAACTGCACGAAGAATTGCCTCGTCCATTGCAGGTGTCCTCGTCCTTCTAGGTCTTCCCCAGTCGCGAGTCATAGGCTGGAATGTTCCGTGCTCCTTAAGACGCCGATCAATTGCTTCGAACGTCTTCCTGTCGGCACATTTCGTTCTGGAAATCTGTCTCGATACAAACGTACCGCGCCACGGCTATTGCCCCGTGCTAATCCATACATCAAATGGGCATCTGCCAACTCCGCATTTGTGAACATTGCACTGACTGCAAAACCACGTTCGTGATGAACACTAACCTGCTGATGCTACGTACTGATGTGCTTGTTGCTTGTACTGCAGAGCAATGAGTCGCATGTCAACACAAGCACCGAAGTCAACATTACCTTCCTTCAATTGGGCCAACTGGCGGTGAATTGAGGAAGTACAGTACATACTGACGAAACTAAAATGAGCTCTAGCATGGAAATTAAGCGTTTCCGGACACATGTCGACATAACATCTTTTCTTTATTTGTGTGTGAGGAATGTTTCCTGAAAGTTTGGCCGTACCTTTTTGTATCACCCTGTATATATATATATACACACACACACACATATATATATATATATATATATATATATATATATATATAATTGTCTTCTTCATTTTTAGTAATGATGATGATAAAGTAATAACCTAGACAGACATTGATAATAATACTTTATTGGAATTTGATGATAATGCTATATTATAATGTATGAGAAAAATGTGTTATTGAAATTATTATAATTGAAAATGTTACGAGCAAACATGATCAATAATGCCAATAAAAACTATTAACAATGAATAAACAAATGAAGGAGAAAAATATGCTATTTATCCATAAACAGTTGCCTAACGTAACATTATTTCATTTAAATTTACCTGTCCTTTCCTTATTTGACCTTGAGAAAATAAATTATGCGTGACGTAACCGAAAATTTTAACCTTAGCACAATATAGTGCACCTTTAACCCATACGGACACAGACTCTGATTCATTTACTTTACGACGATTCCTCGTTCTAAGAACCAATGGCATTGTAGACAAATAATAAGAAGTACCACGATCTCTGTTACACTTCAAATGTCTGAAATGTGCGATAACCAATAACTTCTCGGCTGTTAAAAGTCTCCAGCCCTGATACAGTCTCCACTTGACCACCACGTACTAGAGCCATAATAACACAATCATTTTACACTTACCAGTTCTAACGCTAGTGCGCACGGTAAAGGTTGACTTCAACACCCATATACGAGGGCTGTCCGGAAAGTAAGTTACGATTGATCGCGAAATGAAAATCACAGTGAAAATCAGAAATGTTTCATTTGTAACAGTTAGCTACACCTTTCAGCTATTTCTCTACGTAGTCGCCGTTCTGACTCAGACATTCGTCGTAGCGTTGTACCAACTTTCTAATACCCTCATCATAGAAGGCAGCCGCCCGTGCTTTCCGCCAATTCTCTACGCTGGCCTAAAGCTCGTTGTCTGTGCCAAAATGTTGTCTTCATAGCCAGCGGTTCGTTTGAGCAGAGATGAAACTCAGTGGGAGACAATTACGGGCTGTATTGTGGGTAACCAAACATTCCCAATTGAAACGATGCAGGAACATCTTCATTGCCCCTGCAGAATGAGGCTGAGAATTGTCTTGAAGAAGAAACCGCACGACAGTTATGTAATGTTGGTTGCATAGCTTCAGGGGAAAATTCTCACCAGGCCCTCGTACTTGGCGGGAGACACTATTTTCTATAACATCTTTACGCGCTCACTAAGAGCTCAGGAATGAAAAGAGCGACATAATTCTACCTAGAGTCATACTAGAGACACTGCCCAACACATCTTTGCAAAGCTTTATCGGATTTTCATAGTCGTTTCCATTTCGCGACCGATCGTAACTTACTTTCTGGACAACCCTCGTAGCTAAGTGGCTCTGCGCTGCTGTTCCAGCGCCTATTTGCTGGCATACGGAAGATAAGAGATGTCTAAGGGATTGCTTGCCTGCAGGCGCTAGGGCACCAGCATAGCGCCGCTTACTGAAAGGCTGTCGATGTCTCTCTACAGGTACATTTTACTATTGTCAAGAAAGATTTGTGATAAAATCTGGTGTCGATGTGACATCATTAACCTACCGCACACCTCACATCAGCTTCTGGGCTCTGGCCTTTTTCTCGTATGTGCGACACCTTGCTGTGTGACGCGTCGCCGAGCCTGAGGGTGACGTCACAGGGCGCCACACTTTTGCACCAGAAGAACGTTGTAGGCACCTTTGAGCCAAACGTGAAACGTTTGTGTCGAAATGTGAGTTATGGGGTTTCGAAAAAGTTATCTTTTAATTGTGTTCTTTCCTTATCACGCTGCGCCGGAACCGCGCGACCGTTACGGTCGCAGGTTCAAATCCTGCCTCGGGCATGGATGTGTGTGATGTCCTTAGGTTAGTTAGGTTTAAGTAGTTCTAAGTTCTAGAAGACTGATGACCTCAGATGTTAAGTCCCATAGTGCTCGGAGCCATTTGAACCAATTTGTATCACGCTGCGAGACCGTCACGCCACCACGTGACATTCAATTTGTGGGTGGACAGTGGTGATACTGTTTTGGCTCAACGGTTTGTCTGGCCGTTCCGCTCGGAGTCCTGATCACATGAATTACGTATTCGGCGGGATTTGGGTTACTGGCTGTTGCACGGCTTCGGCAGCTCAGTGTGCCAATGTCAAGGACTGCGATTCGTGGTGACTACTGCTGCGCCTGAGCTGGGACGAAAGTTGTTGTCCATGTCTCATATTACTTGACCGATGCCAGCTCTTGTTGCCAAGGCGAATGACAGTGAGGAAGCGAAGTGCTGTGTGGAGTTTACAACTTTAAATGGTCTCCAACAAACAACTACACAGTATATCGACTTCTGATGTTGAATAAATGTGTTACAGTGCGAGGTGCCGCAGCTAGCAGTGTATTTAACACTAAATTCTTCTAGAATCTTAATATGGTAATGATGCTTTAAGCCCCCCTTTTCTATCTCCGACTTTTGCTGTTGCACCTGGATTAAGAAGAAACACGAACTGACTGCAATCAACCCTGCAAGTGGAGTAGAAAACAGTTTGGCACCTGCAACAATTTAATTTGATAGAAATTAATTTGATAAAGGAAAGTTTCATTAACATAGTGAGAAATGAAAGGGTTGCTGTACCGCTTAACAGAATGAAAGTTCTGTCCAAAGTAACAATTTGATTTATTATGACTAAACTCAAGATAATAAACGAAATACATGAAACACTTACAATACGTCAAATTGGATCCTGAAATAAATGCTGTGAAGGTGAAGTTGTCCATAAACTAGCTTGTGACGTTTATGACCAAGTGGTATGTGGATCCAATTCCTTGCAACTCAAATCTTAAGAGAAACACCCAGCTAACCCAACATTAATTGGTGCTACTGTAGTGAGAACTCAGACAATGAACACCCAAGACAGAACCACGTTAGAAAAGACGGGAACAGACGCCCTCTGCTGATTGTCACATAGCTAAATTCCCTAATCTGCCGGTGCTGCAGACGTACTTTACCAAGCTGTCTTCTTAAATGCAAGGACACGATCTGGCATACCGGAGGCAATGGCTGGTTGCTTCGAAGTCCAGTCGTGGTGATGATAATGTCGCGAGTATAGCCCAAAACAAATTATCCTGGTCTGGTTGTTCCAGACTAAAGACTTCCTAACAACACAAATGCGCCTCTGAGGGAGACGAAGAAGGCCGCTACACAATCACTGATGGTACAGTGACAAATTTTAACAAGCGAAGTCGCACAGTAACTCCGATACATTCAACTTTAGCCAAAACTGTTCAAGACAGACAACATTGGCCGCTTGTATGCAGAACGCTCAATTGCCAACTGTACTGTTGAAGTTGAAACTTCAGCAATTTCGTCAAACAGTTACAATTAAAAGAAAGAATATTAGACAGCCAACGGAAGGTAGGCTGTCCAGAGCAGCGAGAGCTCGGTCTTGTAGCCTACTCCGACCGAAAGGTGAGAGCCAACTCCCTCAAGAGCACCTGTACAAGCCGAACATAGAACATTCCCGCCCCCACGACAGTGGCCGTGGTTAAACGTGCCAATCAGCAACTCGAAAACCGGCGGAAAATTTCCACTCTGTTGCCGAAGCACTACTATTCCAATGGAGATACTTGGCGCCAATTTCTGCGCCGATTTTGCTACGTCACGGAGCTATCCTCTGAGCAAGCCAATCACAGTTATGATTATGCAGAAAACACAGGAATTTGCCCGCCAAGACTGCCTGGGAACACAAATCATTCCCACGCCTTACTGGTACCCCGTCAGACAGTGTTTTCACTAAGTTTCTGTGAAGTAACGGAATCTCTAGCCCCAGCGGCTCCTTCAGGCCCCTGTGGGTGTGTTGCTCCCGCTCTGATGATAATGTCGGCGTCTGGACAGCATCCACTCGACTCCCTCACACCCATCGGCATAACCCTTTCAAGATCAGCAGAACCCACCTGTCACCGGACCACCCGGCTGACGAGAGACGCTGCGTGGGAAGTCCGCATGTGATGGAATAGCAACTTTTCGCCGCATGCAATTAGAGAGGAAAATATTCATATCTTCTGAGTTCTCACTACTAGCCTTGTAATTACCATACTCGGTTATTCTTCCCCAAATCGAATTACTCAGAGTAAGATATGAATATGAGAGGGGGTAAGTCACTGTGTGCATCTAAAGGCATGCCACCTCTCAATAGGATCCACCTTGCGAACATTGATATTAATTTTTTTTGTATTTTTGGGGATCGACAGCATCCAGATGCTTAACATACATAAACATGTTTCGTAGTAGGCTGTAACGTGAATTTTATTTAATCGTGCGATTAGGTCATTTAGACTACTTGTCATTCTCAAGCACTTGTAAAATCACCATATAGTAATTTTTCATGGTAGTTTCATAAGTAGTCGACAATGGCAAGAAGTCGAAATCAGCTAATCGCACGATTAAATAAAAATCACGTTCGTTACAGCCTACTGGGGACAATGTTTACGTTTATTAAACACTGATATTGTTCAGGATAAATAAAACTTCTTGCACTTTTAACTAAATATGCTTGACTTTTCGAATTGCTCTAATGATCAGCATTTTGCATACACTAGGAGCTGATTCATGAAATGTGTGCCACAAAACTAGGCAGGCCCAAAAATGATTGGTGTGTCATCTGTTATTAATTACAGCTTATTTTAAAAACTATTAGACTCATGTGTCGTACAGTGCTCAAAAATACAATTAAGGCTTCAGGGTATTACACGAAATGTTCGGCTTATTCCTTAGGTTAAAATTTACAAAATTTTCAATTGGGAGGAATCTACGAACTGTTCAGTTTTATGAAAGCAAATTTAACACTTCCTAATTTTTCACTACAACTCAAAATATGGAAATGAAAGGAGTAACCACAACTCTGCTGACAAACTTAGAGAGGTGGTAACTGGTGTCTCGAAGATACGAACCAATGTCTGTCAGCACCACTCGAGAATGCTACAGAGCGTCGAAGTAAAGGCTCCAACATACGCTACTGCATGTTTGACAGTCACGCTTGCGCAAGCGTGCACAAATTCCTTGCGTCTGCACACGACTCAAGCACGCACATACAAGTATCAGTTTGTTTACATTGGAAAATGTCGAGCACAGACGACGATGCGCTTGCTGTTGCAACCTTTTCGCTTGTTTTACGGAAAAAACAAGGGGAAACGCGATATGTGGAGTAAAGAGTGGCTTAAAAAACGAAAATCGTATTCTCATACAAATTTACGGAGTGAATTGAAGAAACATCCTCGTTATTGGCATAATTACCTCAAGATGAATGAGGAAACGTATTTGAATCTTTTGTCCCTCGTGACGCCTTATGGCTTAACAACAGAGGATATGCTACCATTGCAAAGGTATACTGCAGGAAACTTTCCACATGATGATAAACATGTGAGAGAGGAATTTATGAACTACATTGTGAATGAAGGACAAGTTCCTTGGAAATTTAATTTTGTGCGTTAACAGTATAGAAAAATGTAAAAGAAAACAATGTGTATTGCAGTTCAGTATAAACAAATAAGAGCACAGGCATATATCTTGATTGTAGCAGTGAGTGCTACTGCAACTGAATACCACTACCAACCTATCTCACTTACCTCTGTTCCTCTTAAATTACTCGAAGAGCATCTTGGTGTCTCCTGTTCATTTAAAAAGCTGAAAAGATCAAAGTACCACAGAACAGGTCTGTAAACTTCGTCTGCTGCAGCCCATGATTTGTAAGTGCTGTCACGTTTCCTTTTTTCTCGCCTGTAACTCATTCGCAATGTATTAGTTTTCTTAATAACAGTATCTTTAGTTGCTTATGGCTCTATTTCTTTGTACTTTGTGAGAAGCACCTCATATGCCGCGTCTCTTTTCATTTTATCGTGATATTCTTTACTTTTAATATTCCATAAACATGGGTATCTTTCGTAGCATGCAATAAATTCCTCCAACACTTCCCGGTCCGACATCAGAACGAAGAAGGAAACGACACGAAATCTGAATAAGCGAGCGCTCTCCACAGTCTGTGTCCGAATGACAGATGTGTGCTTGTTCAAGCCTCCCTACTTTAGGCATACACGAGCAAGCATGGATACGCTTGGAGGCTTGCACAAGCATGCATAATCGAAATTCGGTCTAGCGTCAAGATTCTTGTGCAAGCCTGATGCTTGCGCTAATTTACCCTACACACGGTCAAGCAAGCTTTCACAAGCACGCTTGTGCAAGCGTGATTGTGAAGCATGCAGTAGCGTGTGTGGAGGTCTTTACAGGGGAGAACAACGGCCGCCACGCCACGCCATGCCTCGGGCATCAAACGTCCGGCCACTGCACCTAGCGGTCCGTGCGCTCTTCTTGTGACACGTGTGTAAACGTTCAAACCTGTTTGTCAAATTCCGTCCTGTCTAACCACGAATTTGTCAAATAAGCCCTTACACCTACCGACAGAGTTTGTCAATTTAACCTCACTTTTGAAGGAGACACTGTTCGTGAATCCTGTATATTGACACTAGTGAGAATGGCTACAAATGCGTACAGCAAAATTCTAGCGTTGACTCCGGCACTGCTTTCATTTATTTGTTTATTTAACCTTGTCTGATTAGGACCATCAGACCCTCCCTTACATCGGAGACACGTTTCACATATACAGAACCGTTTTTACATCATAGTTACCTAAGACATAATAACTTTAGTACAACGAATACTATTAAAATCATCGGAGTCTCTACAGTGACAATCTGAGTACATAATACTGCTGCCGCTAATAATGACAGTAATAGCAATAATAGTGATAATAATAATAATAATAATAATAAACCCCGTGGAGGCCCGGGAAAAGAATAGGTCTCCGGTATGTTCCGCCAGTCGTAAAAGGCGACGAAAAGAACAAACCACTAATAGGGCTAACCCCCCTTTTAGTGTGATTAGTTGGTTCAGGATAGAACTAATGTAGCCTCGGACAAGCGCTGTCATGGTCGGGGACGACGCTTGAACCCTATGCCCGCCCACAATGGTAACGACACTGCTAGCCAACTGGAAAATGATTTAAATCCAAATAGAGGTGTTTTGCAGGATATGCTTCTTGCAAGCACACTAGAAGGAAAACAAAGACAGAGGATGAGATGGTCAGATGAAGTTAACCGACACCTCATGTTCTGTTACTACCAAGCAACAAACTTAGGAACCAACACAACTGGATACAGATCACAAGTATACACAACATTTATTACCAGATACCCAGTATTAAAATTTTTAACAACAACGACTAGCTGATCAGATCCGTGTAGTAATCAAAAATAACAGGATACCCCAGTCAGAATTAGAAAACATCAAACAAGTACAACAAATACTGGAACAAAATAATGTGCAATCAGAAGAAGAAGAAGAAAATAGAGAAATGGACTCAAACATCCCAGAGCAAACAAACAAGGAACAACACGCATCAATTATACAATCAGTGGAAAACAACATCTTAAGACAGCCACCAGAACAAGTACAAATAGAACACGAAGTGACACACGTTAGATATAGAAGAAAAATTTCAGCTGACATATATAGAATACAAAGACACAAATACAGACATTAGACCATTCTTGCATAGACCACCAAATAACACACAAGTCGAAACAAGAATAACAACTATCAACACAATCATACACAACAAAATAAATGAAAATACAACTATGGAAGACACAACTACTGGTTCATATAGGAGCACTCACTACACTAAATATACACACAAGGCAGAGATCAGAACCAACCTACACACAGAAGAAACCCACAAAACCAGCAAAATATCGCCCCATAACATGCCTACCAACAATATACAAAATATTAACTTCATTCATTACACAGAAATTAATGACACATACAACACAGAACAAAATTATAAATGAAGAACAAAAACGCTGCTGCAAAGGAGCACGAGGATGTAAAGAGCAACTGATAATAGATGCAGAGGTGACATATCAAACTAAAACCGAACAAAGGTCGCTACACTACGCATACATTGATTACCAAAAAGCTTTTGATAGTGTATCCCACTCATGGTTACTACAAATATTGGAAATATACAAAGTAGATCCTAAATTGATACAGTTCCTAAACATAGTAATGAAAAATTGGAAAACCACACTTAATATCCAAACAAATTCAAATAATATCACATCACAGCCAATACAGATTAAACGTGGAATATACCAAGGAGACTCATTAAGTCCTTTCTGGTTCTGCCTTGCTCTGAACCCACTATCCAACATGCTAAATAATACAAATTATGGATACAATATTACTGGAACATATCCACAGAAAATCACACATTTGCTATACATGGATGATCTGAAACTACTGGCAGCAACATATCAACAACTCAACCAATTACTAAGGATAACAGAAGTATTCAGCAATGATATAAATATGGCTTTTGGAACAGACAAATGTAAGAAAAATAGCATAGTCAAGGGAAAACACACTAAACAAGAAGATTACATATTGGATAACCACAGCGACTGCATAGGAGCGATGGAAAAAACAGATGCCTATAAATATCTAGGATACAGACAAAAAATAGGAATATATAATACAAATATTATAGAAGAACTAAAAGAAAAATATAGACAAAGACTAACAAAAATACTGAAAACAGAATTGACAGCAAGAAACAATACAAAAGCTATAAATACCTATGCTATACCAATAATGACCTACTCATTTGGAGTAGTGAAATGGAGTAATACAGACCTAGAAGCACTCAATACACTTACACGATCACAATGCCACAAATATAGAATAGATCACATACATTCAGGAAAAGAAAGATTCACATTAAGCAGAAAGGAAGGAGGAAGGGGATTTATCGACATAAAAAAACCTACATTATGGACAGGTAGACAATTTAAGAAATTTCTTTATAGAACGAGCAGAAACTAGCAAAATACACAAAGCAATCACTCATATAAATACATCGGCTGCACCACTACAATTTCATAACCACCTCTACAACCTTTTAGATCACATAACATCAACAGATACGAAGAAAGTAAACCGGAAAAAGAAAACACTACATGGCAAGCACCCGTATCATCTAACACAGCCACACATCGATCAAGACGCATCCAACACATGGCTAAGAAAAGGCAATATATACAGTGAGATGGAAGGATTCAAGATTGCAATACAGGACCAAACAATAAACACCAGTTATTATAGCAAGCATGTTATTAAAGCTCCCAATACCACAACAGATAAATGCAGACTTTGCAAACAACAAATAGAAACAGTAGATCACATCACAAGCGGATGTACAATACTAGCAAATACAGAATACACCAGAATACACGACAATGTAGCAAAAATAATACATCAACAACTTGCCATACAACATAAACTAATAAAACAACGCGTTCCCACATACAAGTATGCACCACAAAATGTACTGGAGAATGATGAATACAAATTATACTGGAACAGAACCATTATAACAAATAAAACAACACCACATAACAAACCTGACATCATACTCACCAATAAAAAGAAGAAATTAAAACAACTAATCGAAATATCCATACCAAATACAACAAATATACAGAAGAAAACAGGAGAAAAAATTGAAAAATACATCCAACTGGCTGAGGAAGTAAAGGACATGTGGCATCAGGATAAAGCTGACATTATACCAATTATACTATCAACTACAGGAGTCATACCACACAATATTCACCAGTACATAACGCAATACAGCAACATCCAAACGTATATATACAACTACAGAAATCTGTAATTATTGATACATGTTCAATTACCCGAAAGTTCCTAAATGCAATATAACATATACCGTACAGTTAAAAGGAAGTCACGCTTGATCAAGGTCCACGTCACTTTCCATTTTTAACCAGACATAACGTCTGAGAAAGGAAAGAAGATAATAATAATAACAAACTGCAAAATTAAATTTCTAGCCCAAACCTCTAAGTCTTTTGAGATCAAAACTGGCACAGGACTGGCGTCACGTTCTCCACTGCTCGTCAGTTGTGTGCTACCGCTCAGTATAGTCATCACGTCCTCTTAACGGATCGAGCGATCTAGTTATCCTGAAGCAAATCATTCACAATATGTGCACGACGGGGACGCGAACTGTCGTCCATTAAGACGAATGCCTCGCCATTATCCTGCCGGTATAGTTGCACTATCGATCGGATTGTGGCATTCACGTATCACAGAGCCGCTACGGTGCCTTCCATGACCACCAACGGCGTACGTCGGACCCACGTAATGCCACCCCCCCAAAAAAAAGGTAACCTCCACGTTGCTGGAGTGTCTAAGGCGTTTAGCCTGACGGGGCCGCCTCCAGACACGTCTCCGACGGTTGTCTGGTTGAAGGCATATGCGACACTCATCGGTGAACAGGACGTGATGCCTATCCTGAGCAGTCCATTCGGCATGTTGTTGGGCCCATCTGTACCACGCTGCATGGTGTGGTTGCAAAGATGGACCTCGGCATGGACGTCGGGAGTGAAGTTGCGCATTATGCAGCCTATTTCCCACAGTTTGAGTTGTAACACGACGTCCTGTGGCTGCACGAAAATCATTATTCAACATGGTGGCGTTACTGTCAGGTTTCCTCCGAGCCATAATCCGTATATAGCGGCCATCCACTGCAGTGGTAGCCCTTGAGTGGCCTGACTGAGGCATGTCATCGACAGTTCCTGTCTCTCTGTATCTCCTCCATGTCCGAGCAACATCGCTTTGGTTCTCTCCGAGACGCCTGGACACTTCCCCTTGTTGAGAGCCCTTCCTGGCACAAAGTAACAACCTGGACGCGATCGAACCGCGGTATTGACCGTCTAGGCACGGTTGAACTACAGACAACACGAGCCGTGTACCTCCTTCCTGGTGGAATGACTGAAACTCATAGGCTGTCGGATCCCCTCCGTCTAATAGGCGCTGCTCATGCTTGGTTGTTTACATCTTTGGGCGGGTTTAGTGACGTATCTGAACCGTCAGAGGGACTGTATCAGTGATGCAATATCCACAAAAAAAAAAAAAAAAAAAAAAAAAAAAAAGGTTCAAATGGCTCTGAGCACTATGGGACTTTACATCTGAGGTTATCAGTCCCCCAGAACTTAGAACTACATAAACCTAACTAACCTAAGGACATCACACACATCCATGCCCGAAGCAGGATTCGAACCTGCGATCGTAGCGGTCGCGCGGTTCCAGACTGAAGCGCCTAGAACCGCTCGGCAACTCCGACCGGCCAATATCCATAGTCAACCGTCTAGAGTTCTGGGAGCCGGGGTGATGCAAAACTGGTTGTGATATGTGTATTTCTGTAACCGCAAAACTGTCATTAAACCAGAATCCCTTTATGCGTCAGAATGTCTTTCGTTAAATACAGCCAAAAACTGAGATGAAATAGAAGAAAAGGAAAGGAAAATTATCCGAAAAATCTTGGGCCCATAATATGAGAATCGGAAATGTAAATTGAAAAATAATAAAGAAGTTATAAAAAATAGAACGAATATCAAACAGGATGAGAAAGACAAGAGTTGCAGTCTATAAACACCTAAAAAAGCTAGATGGAAATAATTTCTAACTTATTTGACAGGAGCTCAAAACATCAATAACGTGGATAAAAGAAGTTAAATCAGATCCGAGGGAAGTGGAAGTAATGCAGGATTCTCTAATATAATGAGGGAGATTATTCCAGAGACAACTTCCTGCTACTGAGAAGGACTTCGAGAAAGTGACTTGAAGAAGAAGAAGAAAAGAAGAAGAAGAACAAAAGACGCTGGTCTAAGTAATGGTTTAAAATGAAAGCTAGAAATACATATGAAAATCTGTTAAACGAAATTTTACACTCGGAGCATGATGATTACATCACCTTTCTCCGAATGCACAGTGAAACAATTAATAACTTGCTTACTCCGCCCTCACAATAAAAAAGAAGCTTACGAGAAAATTCATTGTCTCCTACCGGGCTCTCTAACAGTTCATTAAAATACCACAGAGTGAGAAGATATAGCCTATATCATCTGTTGAATGGTTTTTTGTTTTAGTGCTCTTCCGCCGGTATGTTGTTCGTAGAACGTTGATTTTCTTCTTAACGTCTTCCTACGTAATACTGACTATGGCTCGGAAAAATTCCACACATTTTGGTGCTTGCCAGTGCTATTGTGTTTTCATCCTTCATCGTAGTTTCCATAGGTGTCGAAACCCACGATAAATTGAGATAAATTGTTGTAAAACACTAAACGTCGGCGAAGTATCAACACAAATGACGTCTTCCATCTTGTGAAATTTTCCGTCGATCAAACTTTCTCTCAAACATGTCAAACAGCGCTGTGTATGGTCAGATATTGTGCAAACAAAGTAATGTTCGACAAATTGTTTGATGCTTTACTGGAGCCATTAGACAGGATACTGCGGGGAGCTCCACCCGCAATCTGTCATCGAGTAAACTCAAGTTTTTTTCTGGCTGGGCGAGCTAGCACCATGCGTTTCACTCAGTAGTACGACGTCCTGTAGTATTGCTTGGTTTGTTGTCCGCAATCCCTTAAAAATACGCTAGCGTCTTTCCAGCCTTCTGTGCGCACTAGAATCAGGCGACAAAGGCGCACATCGAACGCTGCAAAGTCACGCACGCCTCAGATTTGTGCGCATGTGCCACTGAATGCGCGTTCGAAAGCCTCCCCATCCAAGGCGGGAACACACGTGTAGTGCAACGGCCGGGCTGTTCTCTCCTTGTGGTACTTTCTTTTCTTAAGTCTTACATTTAAAAGATTCAGTTTTTCCCACGCGTTCTAATTTGCCTTTGCGCTAGCGCTTTGACCGCGAGCTCTGATGAGAAACATACTACAGTGAACTTTCTTCTTTGTAGCTGGCTAACTCTGTGCATCCTACAGGCGGAATGGAACGAAGTGACTCTCTTTCTCACAAATAAGAACAAACTGGAAACAACAAAGGCAAACCCCAAACACACACACACACACACTCACTCACACACACACACACACACACCAACGCTGGCATAGATGTAAAGGGAATGAGTTATACACTCAAGAGCCAAAGTAACTGGTACACGTGCCTAATATCGTGGAGGGCCCCCGAGAGCACGCAGAAGTGCCGCAACACGTCGTGGTATGGACTCGACTAATGTCTGAAATAGTGCTGGGTGGGGGGGGAGATTGACACCATGAACGAACCTGCAGGCCTGTCCATGAATCAGTAACAGTACGACGGGCTGGAGATCTCTTCTGTACAGCATATTGCAAGGCATCCCAGATACGCTCAATAATGTTCATGTCTCGGAAGTTCGGTGGCTAGCGGAGGCGTTTAAACTCAAAAGAGTGTCCCTGGAGCCACTCTGTAGCAATTCTGGACGTGTGGGTTTTCGCATTGTCCTGCTGGAATTACGCAAGTCCGTCGGAATACACAATGGACATGAGTGGATGCAGGTGATCATACAGGATGCTTATGTACGTGTCACCTGAAGAGTCGTGTCTAGACGTATCAGGGGTCCCATATCACTCCAACAGCACACGCCCCACACCATCACAGACCCTCCATTAGCTTGAACAGTCCCCTGCTGATATGCAGGGTCCAGGAACTCATGAGGTTGTCTCCATACCCGTACACATCCATCCGATCGATACAATTTGAAACGAGACTCCTCCGGCCAGGCAACATGTTTCCAGTCATCAACAGCCCAATTTCGGTGTTGACAGGCCCAGACGAGGCGTTAAAGCTTTGTGTCGTGCAGTCATCAAGAGTACACAAGTGGGCCTTGGGCTCCGAAAGCCCATATCTATGGTGTTTCGGTGAATGGTTCGCACGATGACACTTGTTGACGGCCCAGCATTGTAATCTGCAGCAGTTTGGGGAAGGGTTGCAACTCTGTCTCGTTGAACGATTCTCTTCAGTTGTCATTGGTCCCGCAGCGAAATAGGGGATTTGATGTTCTACCGGATTCCTGATATTCACTGTACATTCGTGAAATGGTCGTACGGGAAAATTCCCACTTCATCGCTACCTAGATGGTGCTGTGTCCCATCGCTCGTGCGGCGACTATAACACCACGTTCAAACTCACTTAAATCTCTATGACCTGCCATTGTAGCAATAGCAACCGATTTAAAAACCGCGCGAGACACTTGTTGTCTTATATAGGCGTTGCCGACAGCAGCGTCGTATTCTGCCTGTATACATATTTCTGTACTCGAATACGTATGCCTATACTAGTTTCTTTGACGCTTCAATGTAGCTCTGCAGTGTTACACGTTCAGAAATAAACACATATGGGTATATTTTTGGAGTAATGACTGTGAGCGTTAGCATACATAAGCTTCTCGTTTTCCACAGAAAGGAATTTTAAGTTTTTATCAACTTACCTTGATGTTATTTTCTAGGGATTTGATCAGAGTCCGCAAAAATGCTGAGAAAATATTGGCTATCAATGCAGTAGATACGTTGAAACTGGAGCAGTTGTCTGCAGTGGCAAGACATATGCAAGAGCTAAACCTATCTCTATATTTTGTATTTTCATTCGCCGTCATTGGCACAACAGGATGAAGAATTACTTTGAAATCACGAGCATAGTTATTAAACAGACTAAACCTTATCATCTTTCTCTGTTACACCAAGCTCACGTTAGCATTATGCAGAAGGTATTAATTATCCCAATAGTTGGGTTTCTTACTACGACTTCGTCTCTTCCTGAAAATATACCGACTGCAGCGACAGTTGCTGCTAAGAGAGCGGACGTATCGATCACTGGAGGCAGATTGCGTGCTTCTACACTATGTGATCAAAAGTATCCGGACACCCCCAAAAACATACGTTTTTCATATTAGATGCATCGTGATGCCAGTTAATCCGTATGAGCGACCTCAGTAATCATTAGACATCGTGAGACAGCAGAATGGGGCGCTCCGAGAAACTCACGGACTTCGAACGTGGTCAGGTGAATGGGTGTCCCTTGTGTCACACGTCTGTACGCGAGATTTCCACACTCTTAAACATCCTTAGGTCCACTGTTTCCGATGTGATAGTGAAGTGGAAACATACAGCACAAAAAGGTACAGGCCGACCTCGTCTGTTGACTGACAGAGACCGCCGACGATTGAAGAGGCCGTAATGTGTAATAGGCATCTCGGCGTTTGTGGCCGAGCGGTTCTAGGCGCTTCAGTCTGGAACCGCGCTGCTACTACGGTCGCAGGTTCGAATCCTGCCTCGGGCATGGATGTCTGTGATGATGTCCTTAGGTTAGTTAGGTTTAAGTAGTTCTAAGTCTAAGGAAATGATGACCTCAGATGTTAAGTCCCATAGTGCTCAGAGCCATTTTTTGTAATAGGCAGACATCTATCCAGACCATCACACAGGCATTCCCAACTCCTTCAGGATCCACTACAAGTACCATGACAGTTATGCAGGAGGTGAGCTGTGGCCGAGCGGTTCTAGGCGCTTCAGTCCGGAACCGCGCTGCTACTACGGTCGCAGGTTCGAATCCTGCCTCGGGCATGGATGTGTGTGATGTCCTTAGGTTGATTAGGTTTAAGTAGTTCTAAGTCTAGGGGACTGATGACCTCGAATGTTAAGTCCCATAGTGCTTAGAGCAATTTGAACCATTTTGAACAGGAGGTGAGAAAACTTGGTTTTCATGGTCGAGGGGCTGCTCATAAGCCACACATTACGCCGGTAAATGCAAACGACGGCTCGTTTGGTGTTAGGAGCGTAAACAGTGGACGACTGAACAGTTGAAAAACGTTGTATGGAGTGACGAATCACAGTACATAATGTGGCGATCCGATGTCTGGGTGTGGGTATGGCGAATGCCCGCTGAACGTCATTTGCCAACAGTAAAATTTGGTGGTGGTGGTGTTGTGCTGTGGTAGTGTTTTTCACGGAGGGGCCTTGCACACCTTCTTGTTTTACGTGGAACCACCACAGCATAGGCCTACATTGATGTTTTAAGCACCTTCGTGGTTCCCACTGTTGAAGAGCAATTCGGGGATGGCGATTGCATCTTTCACCACGACCGAGCAACTGTTCACAATGCACAATGTGTGGCGGAGTGCTTACACGTCAGTAACATCTCTGTAATGGACTGGCCTGCACAGAGTCCTGACCTAAATCCTATAGAAAATCTTTGGGATGTACTGGAACGCCAACTTCGTGCCAGGCCTCACCGACTGACATCGACACCTCAGTGCAGCACTGGTTGAATAATGGGCTGCCATTCCCCAAGAAACCTTCCATCACCTGATTTAACGTATGCCTGCGAGAGTGGAAGCTGTCATCAAGGCTAACGATTGGCCAACACCATATTGAATTCCAGCATTAGCGATGGAGGGCGCCACGAACTTGTAAGTCATTTTCACCCAGATGTCCGGATACTTTTGATCACATAGTGTATGTGGATGTGAACGGAATCACGCCTGCTCAAATGTCGCGCAAAATGGTAACACGTACTCGCGCGCCTCTACTTTCATCGGAGGCGAAAATAGATGCACGGTGCTTGGCGCAAGGCGCGCAGGCGTAAACGCATTTTGAAGACACCTTCTGTAGACTCTAGATGTTTATGGCTCGAGTTTGGGTGATCTTTTGTTTAGGAGGTGTAACAAATTCGTTACTGGGCAGTTGTGGGTTACGAGGTAGCGGCCCATAGGAAGTAGCTGTAGCGGAGAGCGAAGCATTAACGTAGGCAACCTGCTGGCGTTCCAATTTGCTGCGGCGCTGAACATCTTCTTCCGGCGGCGCAGGTGGCGGGGGTGGAGCGGCAGAGGCGGGGCGCAGCAGCTGGCGGCTGGCAGCCTGGCGTCTCGTGCCACGTGCGTTCATTTTAAGAGTGAATTTGATGTAAACATCACACAGTGTATTCTGCCGCGTTTGCTGGAATCTCATAGGGCTTTGTTCCATGTGGTGCCGAAGCCGAGCTGTCCCGCGTAAAGTGAAGCACTATAACAAAGAAACGTTTTATGCTGTGCGTTAGGCGCACATAGACTCAGTTATAACGCGGGATAACAGCTGTCGCATTGTCTCTGCGGCAGTGTCTAGCCAGCTGGTCCGTCTAGTCTGCAGTGATGTGAGCAATTGCAGCTAATACGTAGAAAGAGACCAGAAACAACATAGCCTCAATCTCATTTAATTTTTGAACGGAATGGCATATTATACGGTAAAACGCCGGCATTGCACTTCTTAGGGAACAATACGAAAAACATAAGCTCTCATTCTTAACTAACAGTGTACCATAATTAGAAACAAGAGTGACGAAAATTCCCAACTTAAACACAACTCACAGTGTAATTTTCACGAGCGAGATATGTGTCACGTGAAAGCGCAAAGCAGGGATTTCACGCTATAGTTGCCGGCCGCTGTGGCCGAGCGGTTCTAGGCGCTTCAGTGTGGAACCGTGCTGCTGCTACGATCGCAGGTTCGAATCCTGCCTCGGGCATGGATGTGTGTGATGTCCTTAGGTTAGTTACGTTTAAGTAGTTCTAAGTCTAGGGGACTGCTGACCTCAGATGTGAAGCCCCACAGTGCTTAGAGCCATTTGAACCGTTTTTCATCGTATAGTTAAACATTGAGGATGATGATTAGTCAGTCGTCTGGTAGTCTCTGAACTCCTTCCATATCCGCATTCGAGAAATACATTTCGGTACTGGAACTGTCGTCTGCTGCGTTGATAACGAGGCGATCAACATTCTGTATCCTGCCAGCGTTATGAAGTCACATGTGACAAAGCTTCGTGTATTAGTTCCAGTACGTCTGACAGAGGAGTTCTTTTGGGTTCAGAGTAAACTGGAACGGTGGCAGCTCTAAAAAGTGCGGCATTTGTACGGTTAGTTCGATTCCATGAACAACTACAGTTTTCCATGTTTCTAAGACGCTCTGAATCATATCTGTGATATAAAATAATGAAACCGTCCAGAATGTGATTGAACGTATGCCTGCGAGAGTGGAAGTTGTAATCAAGGCTAAGGGTGGGCCATCACCATATTGAATTCCACCATTAACGATGATGGACGCCACGAACTTGGAAGTCATTTTCAGCCAGGTGTCCGGATACTTTTGACCACATAGTGTATCTAATTCATGGGTATATATCTATGGGGACATTCAAAGTCCTTATTGTATACAAGTGCGAATGACTATGAAGAACATCTTCAGGAAGACATACCGTGCGCTCCGAAATGATTCACAACGGAATCAGCCTTGGTTTAGTCAAAGAGCGCGACAGTCATTTTCAGTATTTCTCACCATCTGACTCAGTACCATATCTACACGTAGTATCAAAATGTAGAATTTGGGGTATCAAGTGATATTTGGATTGAAGATATTTTATAGGGAGGGCGTAGCAAGTTATCTTGGATGGGGAATCATGGAATGTTGTAGAAGCATTATCAGACCTGCCCCAGGCGAGCATGCTGCGCAACTCTTCATGTTCACGCTGTGTATTAATTACATCAGAGAAAATATTAATAGTAATCTTATACTTCCGCAGATGTTGCAGTTATCTGTAACGAAGTGCTATCTGAAAAATAGTTACACCAACATTCAGTCAGTTCCTGATAACATTCAAAAGTGGTGCAAAGATTGGCATCTTGTTTCAAAAGTTGACAAATGTGCGATTTTGCATTTCACAACACGAAGAAAACGTAGTTTGTTAGCGTACAATATCACTGAGTCACAGCTGGAGTTGGCGAATTCATACAAAAACCTGAGTGTAACATTTTGTTGGGATGTGAAATGGAACCATCAGATACTCTCAGCCGTAGGTGAAGCAGTTAGCAGAGTTCGATTCCTTGGTAGGATACCGGGGAATGCAATCAATCTATGTAGGAGACTGATTACAAGACACTCCTATGACTCATCCAAGAATATTCCGCAAGTGTATGCGATCCGTAGCAAACCGGAGTAACATAAGATTTAAAAGTGTGCAAAGAAGACCAGCACCAATGGCCACAGGTTTGTTGGACAGGATGGAGAGTAAACAAACCGCTCTGGCAGACTAGAGAAGATAGACGTATATTATCCAATGAGAGCCTACTTGCAGAGTTTCAAGAACCAGCTGTAACTGATGAATCTAGTAAAATACCACAAGACCGTACATGCCGCACGTAGGGATCGTTGACTGTAAGATTAGACTAGCTAACAGCATGAGCAGAGGCATTTAAACAAACATTCCTCCCGCGCTCTAAACGTCAATGGAACGAGAAGAATCCCCAACAACTGATACATTGCAAAGAATACTCTGCCATGCACTACACAATAGTTCGGTGAATACAGAGGTAGACGAAGATACCAAAGGGTCCACTGCGGCAAGTGGAAGATAGATTGACCGTTTGTTGCGATTCACGGCTGCTACTGAACCAGCCCAGTGTTCCCCTGATCACAGTTCTACCCATACAACGTAAAACCTATATCATTGTTGGTTCACCAATTGAATTATAAAAAGCCATGTGGCTATTAGCATGCATCACTCTATTAGCAGCTTGTTATGGTATGGCATCCGTGACATGCAGAAAGTGTTTAGAAGCCATTCTCATCCATGACCGTGCAACCTCTGCCCACTACACAAGCAGCTTGGTCGGAGTATTGTCCGAGGCCTAACAACGGAACATTATTTACTTTGATGATCCAGTCTCGGAAGTACGAGGGTTGTTCAATAAGTAAAGCAACATATTTTTTTGTGAAAGAAGTTATTGAGGATTACAATGCACCGCATTATTCCCCACTCGTTTTGCTAGAAAACGCTATTTTTCAATATAATCTCCGTTCAGTGAGACGGCGTTACGCCACCTTACTTACCATGCTGGCATGGTAGCGACGTCGGAGCCAACGTCTGGCTGCATCAGTAAACTCCACATCTTCATGTACGGCTTCCCGCGGACTGTGTCCTTCATTGGGCCAACCAGGTGGAATTCGGCAGGTGCGAGATTCTAGCTGTAGGCTGGGCATACTTCTGTGAGGTCTTGCGTTGTCATTGAGAAAGAGAAGTTCGTTTGCATTTTTGTGGCGAGGAATACGCTGAAGGCGTTTCATAAGTTTCCTCGGGGTAGCAATTCATAATTTATAGTTGCACCATGAGGGCGCACATCAAGCACAATAATCCTTTGAGAGTTCCTGAAGGCCGTTGCCATGACTTTGCCGCCTGAGAATGCGACTCTCAACTTTTTATTTGCCGGATAGGTGGTGTGACGCCTCCACGGATTGGCGTTTTGTTTCTGGTTGCAAGTGATGAATCCATTTTTCATGTGACAATGTTCGACAAAAAATTGTCAAGATCAGCCTCGTAACGCACAAGATACACTACTGGCCATTAAAATTGCTACACCACGAAGATGACGTGCTACAGACGCGAAATGTAACCGACAGGAAGAAGATGCGGTGATATGCAAATGATAAGATTTTCAGAGCATTCACACAAGGCTGGCGCCGGTGGCGACATCTACAACATGCTGACATGAGGACAGCTTCCAACCGATTTCACATACACAAACAGCAGTTGACCGGCGTTGCCTGGTGAAACGTTGTTGTGATGCCTCGTGTGAGGAGGAGAAACGTGTACCATCACGTTTCCGACTTTGATAAAGGTCAGATTGTAGCCTATCGCGATTGCGGTTTATCTTATCGCGACATTGCTGCTCGCGTTGGTCGAGATCCAATGACTGTTAGCAGAATATGGAATCGGTGGGTTCAGGAGAGTAATATGGAACGCCTTGGTTGGATCCCAACGGCCTCGTATCACTAGCAGTCGAGATGATAGGCATCTTATCGGCATGGCTGTAACGGATCGTGCAGCCACGTCTCTATCCCTGAGTCAACAGATGGGGACGTTTGGAAGACAACAACCATCTGCACGAACAGTTCGACAACGTTTGCAGCAGCTTGGACTGTTAGCTCGGAGACCATGACTGCGGTTACCCTTGACGCTGCATCACAGACAGGAGCGCTTGCGATGGTGTACTCAACGACGAACGTGGGTGCACGAATGGCAAAACGTCACATTTTCGGATCAATCCAGGTTCTGTTTACAGCATCATGATGGTCGCATCTGTTTGGCGACATCGCGGTGAACGCACATTGGAAGCGTGTATTCGTCATTGCCGTACTGGCGTATCACCCGGCGTAATGGTATGGGGTGCCATTGGTTACCCGTCTCGTTCACCTCTTGTTCGCATTGACGGCGCTTTGAACACTGGACGTTACATTTCAGATCTGTTAAGACCCGTGGCTCTACCCTTCATTCGGTCCCTGCGAAACCCTACATTTCAGCAGGATAATGCACGACCGGATGTTGCAGGTCCTGTACGGGCCTTCCTGGATACAGAAAATGTTCGACTGCTGCCCTGGCCAGAACATTCTCCAGATCTCTCAGCAATTGAAAACGTGTGGTCAATGGTGGCCGAGCAACTGGCTTGTCACAATACGCCAGTCACTACTCTTGATGAACTGTGGTATCGTGTTGAAGCTGCATGGTCAGCTGAACCTGTACACGCCATCCAAACTCTGTTTGACTCAATGCCCAGGCGTATCAAGGGCGTTATTACGGACAGAGGTGGTTGTTCGGGGTACTGATTTCTCAGGATCTATGCACCCAAATTGCGTAAACATGTAATGACATGTCAGTTCTACTAAAATACACTCCTGGAAATTGAAATAAGAACACCGTGAATTCATTGTCCCAGGAAGGGGAAACTTTATTGACACATTCCTGGGGTCAGATACATCACATGATCACACTGACAGAACCACAGGCACATAGACACAGGCAACAGAGCATGCACAATGTCGGCACTAGTACAGTGTATATCCACCTTTCGCAGCAATGCAGGCTGCTATTCTCCCATGGAGACGATCGTAGAGATGCTGGATGTAGTCCTGTGGAACGGCTTGCCATGCCATTTCCACCTGGCGCCTCAGTTGGACCAGCGTTCGTGCTGGACGTGCAGACCGCGTGAGACGACGCTTCATCCAGTCCCAAACATGCTCAATGGGGGACAGATCCGGAGATCTTGCTGGCCAGGGTAGTTGACTTACACCTTCTAGAGCACGTTGGGTGGCACGGGATACATGCGGACGTGCATTGTCCTGTTGGAACAGCAAGTTCCCTTGCCGGTCTAGGAATGGTAGAACGATGGGTTCGATGACGGTTTGGATGTACCGGGCACTATTCAGTGTCCCCTCGACGATCACCAGTGGTGTACGGCCAGTGTAGGAGATCGCTCCCCACACCATGATGCCGGGTGTTGGCCCTGTGTGCCTCGGTCGTATGCAGTCCTGATTGTGGCGCTCACCTGCACGGCGCCAAACACGCATACGACCATCATTGGCACCAAGGCAGAAGCGACTCTCATCGCTGAAGACGACACGTCTCCATTCGTCCCTCCATTCACGCCTGTCGCGACACCACTGGAGGCGGGTTGCACGATGTTGGGGCGTGAGCGGAAGACGGCCTAACGGTGTGCGGGACCGTAGCCCAGCTTCATGGAGACGGTTGCGAATGGTCCTCGCCGATACCCCAGGAGCAACAGTGTCCCTAATTTGCTGGGAAGTGGCGGTGCGGTCCCCTACGGCACTGCGTAGGATCCTACGGTCTTGGCGTGCATCCGTGCGTCGCTGCGGTCCGGTCCCAGGTCGACGGGCACGTGCACCTTCCGCCGACACTGGCGACAACATCGATGTACTGTGGAGACCTCACGCCCCACGTGTTGAGCAATTCGGCGGTACGTCCACCCGGCCTCCCGCATGCCCACTATACGCCCTCGCTCAAAGTCCGTCAACTGCACATACGGTTTACGTCCACGCTGTCGCGGCATGCTACCAGTGTTAAAGACTGCGATGGAGCTCCGTATGCCACGGCAAACAGGCTGACACTGACGGCGGCGGTGCACAAATGCTGCGCAGCTAGCGCCATTCGACGGCCAACACCGCGGTTCCTGGTGTGTCCGCTGTGCCGTGCGTGTGATCATTGCTTGTACAGCCCTCTCGCAGTGTCCGGAGCAAGTATGGTGGGTCTGACACACCGGTGTCAATGTGTTCTTTTTTCCATTTCCATGAGTGTATTTGGTGACGTTTTCTACAGAATATTTCCTCAACATTGGGAAATCAAATGAAGTTGCATTACATTTTTTTGTCATCACGCCTTACATGCTGTTAATTATCATTCATGTACAATACCTGACAAAAAGGTGAATTAGGCACTAGGGGAGGAATTTCACGTGTTGACAGAACACGTGATGTTGTTGATGATGATGATGTTTGGTTTGCAGGGCGCTCAACTGCGTGGTTATCAGCGCCCGTACTAAGTCCCAACCTTTTCTCACCCCAATCTCGGCACTTTCGTGAATTATGATGAAATGATGAGGACAACACAAACACCCAGTCATCTCGAGGCAGGTGAAAATCCCTGACCCCGCCGGGGATCAAACCTGGGACCCCGTGCTCGGGAAGCGAGAACGCGACCGCAATACCACGAGCTGCAGACCACGTGATGTTGTTGTAATGATCACAACACCGAGCCAGATTTGTAAAGAACTTGACAGTACGGGCCCGGTTACAATCATGTCGTTGCATCCACTCTGGCCTTGCATGCACTCACTGATGCGGTTGGGAATCGTGCCTCTTGAAGCGAGCTGTTCCCTCTGTTGCTGTAACTGGTCCCTGGTATGCTGGATACTGGCGGTGGGATGGATTCGACGTCAGAGCCGGTCCCACACATATGCCATTGGGGACAGATTTGTGGGTCTTCCTGGTCATGGGAGGCCCTCAATATCACGCATACAGTTCATAGGAACACGTACCGTGTCCTGACGACCATTGTCCTCTTGAAAAATGGCACAACGAACAGCTCTCTCAATCACTATCAGCCGTGATTTGAAGTCATATCCGACGGCTCAGCACGCCATGACGCAAGATGTAACACCACTCTGCCTGTCAAAATCGTTGCAAGAATGAAACCATTAGCGTGGTCGCCGCTACACTCGCCGAAGATGGTCGTCCATTGTAGTGTAGAACCGCGATTCGTGGCTTAAGACACTGAGAGTTCATTCATGTTCGTGCTTCTCCATCACGCCACCACTCCAAACGCAGCCGTTTGTTTTATGGTGTTAACTGCAGCCCCCCGTGGGACTGTCACTCTCTACTGGGCTGCTGCAAGTCTCGGACCAATGCCGTGTAATGACACAGATCGTTGCAGGGACTGTATTACATGTTCCCGGATGGTAGGCGTGAATGTGAACATAATGTGGTTGGTGCACCGCAGACGTGGTCGACCAGAACCTTGGTGACGAGAGTACATGTACTTACGTTCCTACGCAGTCCAACAGTGAGCACCTGTCAGATCCCAATTTCCCACAGATCAGGATATTGTACGATCCGACCAATCGGCCAAACGGAGACCCACACTGTGTCAGGTTCTGATAACGCTATCTCACAGAGGTACGCGGCATGTCGGTTTACTTCACAGTGATCACTCAACATCTGACATCTTTATACACTGCCGGAAAAAAAATCACAACACCACGAAAGAATTGTCGTCATAAACGAAAGTTGGTAGGCGTGTTCATACATCTGATAGATTACGTCTATTCAAACTTAGCACCAGTCGTGTAAGAGTAGTGCTAGTAGCGCCACTGTGAGGACGCAAATCACATTTGCTTTATATCGTGAGCGTTAGTTACCATTGATATTGGATATGGTCAATTGATGTTAGTCAAGAATGCCGTTAATGCGACAAATGCGCCATTATCAACTCATCGCTGGATACGAGAAGCTGGATGTTCCTTCCGCAATACTGCAGAAAGAATTGGCAGGAGTGCAGCCACTGCACATGGCTGCTTGCAGCGATAGTCACGAGAATGTACGGTCGCAAGGAGAGCGACCTCCGGACGGCCACGTGACACTACCGAGACGGAAGACCATCGTGTTCGTCATGTGGCTCTGGCGCATGAAACGGCATTTTTAGCAGCAATCTGACAAGGGAACCTCCCCATCGCACGCCCCTCAGATTTAGTTATAAGTTGGCACAGTGGATAGACCTTGAAAAACTGAACACAGATCAATTGAGAAAACAGGAAGAAGTTGTGTGGAACTGCGAAAAAATAAGCAAAATATACAAACTGAGTAGTTCATGGGAAGATAGGCAACATCAAGGACACTGGGAGTGCAGGAGCGCCGTGGTCTCGTGGTAACGTGAGCAGCTGCGGAACGAAAGGTCCTTGGTTCAAATCTTTCATCGAGTGAAAAGTTTATGTGACAAACTATTATGTTTTCATCAGTTTTTTGGGAGTGATTATCGCATCCACAAGAAAACCTAAATCGGGCAAGGTAGAAGAATCTTTTTACCCATTCTCCAAGTGTACAAGTTAGGTGGGTCGACAACATATTCCTGTCATGTGACGCACATGCCGTCACCAGTGTCGTATAGAATAGATGTGTTTTCCTGTGTAGGAATCGGTTGACCTATGACCTTGCGATCAAATGTTTTCGGTTCCCATTGGAGAGGCACGTCCTTTCGTCTACTAATCGCACGGTTTTGCGATGCGGTCGCAAAACACAGACACTAAACTTATTACAGTGAACAAATACGTCAATGAACGAACGGACAGATAATAACTATGCAAAAATAAAGAAAATTTTCACTCGAGGGAAGACTTGAACCAAGGACCTCTCTTTCTGCAGCTGCTCACGTTACCACGGGACTACGGCGTTCCTGCACTCCCAGTGTCCTTGATGTTGCCTATCTTCCCATGAACTACTCAGTTAGTATATTTCGCTTATTTTTTCACAGTTCCACACAACTTCTTCCTGTTTTCTCAATTGATCTGTGTTCAGTTTATCAAGGCCTATCCACTGTGCCAACTTATAACTAAATCTGAGGGAGGTGCGATGGGGAGGTTCCCTTGTGAGCAGCAGTTGGCATCACAGTGACAGAAAGAACAGCTTCAAGCCAGGCACCCTGTAGCGTGCCTCCCACTGATCTCAAACCACTCCAATTGCTACTTCAGTGGTGTCAAGCGAGAGCTCATTGGACGGCAGGATGGTGGTGTGTTCTGCTGTCTGATGAAATTTGGTTCTTTCTCGGTGCAGTGTGTTGGTTAGGAGGACAGCTGAGGGCCTGCTACCAACCTGTCTGCATATTAGACGCAATAGACCTGATAGACCTACACCTGGAGTTAAGGTGTGGATTGCGATTTCGTATGACTCGTGGTTATCCCATGCACCATGATTGGAAAATTGTGCTATCTGGCGACTCAACCTGTTGAGCTGCCATTAATGAACAGCATTCCAGGGGGTGTTTTCCAACAGGATAACGCTCGCCCACATGCCGCTGTTGTAATCCAATATCCTCTACAGTGGCGATATGTTCTATTGGCCTACTCGATCACCAGATCTGTCTCCAATCGAGCACGTACGGAACATCATCGGACAACTCCAGCGCAATTCACAAACGGCACTTATTGTCCGTCTATTGACGTATCAAGTGCAACATGCATGGAACTCTATCCTACAAAGTGACATCCGGCACCTGTACAACACAATGCAAGCTTGTTTGCATGCTTGCATTCAACATTTTGTCGGTTACAGTGGTTATTAATATACCAGCAATGGCTTATCTCACGCTTACATCAACCTGTGATCTTGCAATGTTAATCATTTAATTATGTTATCTAGGCAAATGTATTCCCGCAATTTCATGAAGCTACATTAATTACGTTTTGGTGCTGCGATTTTTTTCCGTCAGCGTGTATCCTACGAGGCCTGATACCAATACAAAATACAAAAATGGTTCAAATGGCTCTAAGCACTATGGGACTTCACACCTAAGGACATCACACACATCCATGCGCGAGGCAGGATTCGAACCTGCGACCGCAGCAGGAGCGCGGTTCCGAACTGAAGCGCCTAGAGCCGCTCGGCCAAAGCGGCCGGCCGCAAAACACAAGCTAAACTACTGCACTCTAGTGGCCGATCTACTTGTCACAAAGTACTACCTATTGCAAATCTAATAATTTACATATCCGCTGATGTTGCATATACATACGAAGTTACATTGATATCCGACCATATCTTTTGGGTGCGTCGTACTTTTTTATCAGCAGTGTAGTTCGTTTATCGGTGTAGCATTAATTCGTCATAACGTTATATAATGTTAATATCCTGCACTTCTCAATGCAACGAGCGTTGCATCGCGTAACGGGGACATTGTGAGTTACTTTGATACGATGACTGATTTTATACGAAACATTTATGTCGTATGTGATACACAAACGCCGGCCGGAGTGGCCGTGCGGTTCTAGGCGCTACGATCTGGAACCGAGCGACCGCTACGGTCGCAGGTTCGAATCCTGCCTCGGGCATGGAAGTGTGTGATGTCCTTAGGTTAGTTAGGTTTAATTAGTTCTAAGTTCTAGGCGACTGATGACCTCAGAAGTTAAGTCGCATAGTGCTCACACAGGAGACATACCATGAGGAAAGACTGCACAGGTTGTTGTGTCCCAGAACAGCCTTGAAGTCACCTTGTGGCAGCTTTCTGAAGTTCTGTAAGTGATCTCTGTTAATGTAAATCAAAACGGAAGGACGCACGCTTGAGACAGCAGCTGGTACTGGGGAAGCAGTTGTAAGTTACGTCATATTGTGCTGAAAATGAGGGAGCTGGCTACGTCACCGCTTTACACCTTGCATATATCCACCACACATCCGCCGTCTCCAGAATACTGCGCATTCAAGCAAATATAGAAGCATTTCGTCCCGAACGGGTAATAATAATCATTATTATCGATCGATTGTAATGCAAAAATTGGCGAAAGTCGTAACAGTGAAACTGATCTTTAAATTTTAACCAAGCAGTAATTATTACTGCACATATCCGAAGATACATCCGTGTATTTCTACATCAGTGGTGACTTGCATTTATGGGAATGTTGCAAGTAATAATAGCCCATATCAGCCTATATTTGTAAGAGTAAACTCCCCTTCAGCGCTGTCAGGGTGGTGGTGAGGTTACACGTCTAGAATCGGCTTATTTGCATACCTGTGCCCATCCGCATATTAGTTAACTACTCGACTGTGTATTCGCCGAAAAGAGTTTACAGTTCACTCGGATTCAGTTATTCTGATAACGAAAACTCAGTTCGAAAATCTGCCAAGTGAGGAACTGCGGGAAGTCGAAATCTGGATAACTGTCCGCCTCTGGAACAAAATGCCCCTTACCTTGCGCGAAATTCAATCTCCTGCTGCTTTTAAGAAGAAGTTGAAGCATTTCCTACTATCATCCTCATAAAGTTCTCCACAAAATTAATGTACAAGGACAATCCCCTCATCTGTCAAATAGCAAAGCTAGCGTCTCCTATGTTGCTCCTGAGATGCCTTCCTCTTCATCTATCTCTATTAGCCACGCAATATTCTTTTCCTTTATATTTCCTTAATTATGTTTCATCATGTCTCTCTATTCTTCTCCTCCCTTCACCATGAGTCTCCCTCATACTCCCTGCTGCCAGCACTCCTATCTCAAATCTGTCTGTTCAATAATGTCTAATTATAACAGTACTTGTGATCTAAGAATATAAACTCTATATGTATGTATTTTTCCAGGTGTACCTTTCAAATTGTTTATTTCACTTTTTGTACTAGATGTAGTTTAACATGCCTACTAAAACATATGAATGTAAAATAAGTAGAATGCCTGGTTAGATGTAAGAGAGGGCCTGATGGCCCTAATCTTGCCAGGTTAAATAAATCAATAAATAAAAATAAAAATAAAATAAAATAAATTTGCCGACAGCTGTTGCCTTTTGCTCTAAGCGCGCTCTCAGTCGACTTGCCTTTCGTTTCTCAAAATCCACGGAGGCTCCCCTGCAACGCTACTCTGGAGAGGGGCAGGAGGGGAGCACAGTGTTCAGTAGTTCAGGTTAACCACAGTCTCATGTGCGTCCTGAGATGGCGGCATTTAAGTCTTAAGCAGAGCACACACTGCATTGAATTGTTCACACACTTAACTTTTGTGCTGGATTGCATTCTTTCTGAAGTACAGGGTGTATCAAAAAGAATAATCCGAAACTCATAAACGTATACAATGAATTTTGTTTTTTGATGAACAGGAAACTCAAAAAGCTTTTTTCATACCTTTGCATGGGTGTTCAATATGCCGCATTTAGATGGTGGTGGTGATAAGTTCATATGGGACTAAACTGCTCAGGTCATGGATCCCTAGGCTTACACACTACTTTAATCCAACTTAAACTAACTTACGCTAAGTACAACACACACACCCAGGCTCGAGATAGGACTCGAACCTCCGACGGAGGGACCATTGAGATGCATGGCATATGTCACTGGGGTATTTAGATTGTCCCCACACTGCGGCGAGCGCGTCTTGATTTACATCTTCCACTGCTGCTGCTATGCGATCTCTTAATGCAAGAGTGAATCATTTGGTTCAGTGCGACCAGTCCATCGTTCAGTAATCCTTTGAATTAAAAATTCCCGCACTTCCAGATGCCAGTGAGACGGTGTCCCATCCTGTTGGTAAATGAAGTCGTTCGAATCAGCCTCCAACTGTGGGAAAAGAAAGGTCTAAAGCATATCGAGATACGTGCTTCCTGTAACATTGTTCTCGGCAAAGAAAAAAGGACCGCACACTTTCTTCCTGAAGCTGCACAAAACACATTTTATTTTGGAGATCATATTGTAGAACTTCATGTGGTTGTTCCATACCCCATATTCTCACATTATGAAGGTTCACCTTTTCATTTAAATTGAATGTTGCATTGTCACTGGACAGCAAGAGTGGAAGAAAACTGTCATCCTCCATCTTGCCAAGAACGAAATTACGGAACCCCACATGTCGTTGTTTGTCACCTTCACGAAAAGCTTGCAGTAGCTGAATGTTGTACGGTTTCATGTGTAAACGTCGATGCAATACACGCCAGACGGACGTTGGGGGCATGTTGAGCCGTCGAGCTGCACGGCGACCGGATTTCTGCGGACTCCTTATGAAACTATGGCGGATGCGTTCGACATCTGTGTCAGACGTTCTGGAACGGCCCGGCGATTTGCCTTTACACTACCAACCTTTTTCTGGGAATTGTTCATGCCATCGTCTAATGGTCTGTCCTGTAGGAGGATCCTCACCATACCTAGGACGAAAGTCACGCTGAACAGTTATTATTGAACCGCAATGCGCAAAACGTAGAACACAAAACGAGTTCTGTAGTTCGGACACAATTTTTACTAGAACTGAAGTGGGCGAACACTGCTGCTACCTAGCGGGACCCATGTAAAACTAGAGAGTTTGCTGTTTCCAACAGTACATTGTTGACACACCTATCTCAAATAACATAATAGTTCTGATTTTTTTAATCGGATGATTCTTTTTGATACAGCTGTACTTCTAGTGAATGTGTAGGGCGTTTCCTTACAGATACAAGGCTGCCAATACTTTTTCCTTGAGACCTGTCAAAGTCGAGTGTGTGCCACTGACAGCTAGTCGTAGCGTTTCCTTCAGATAGTTGCCTACTTTATCATTTCTCGGACAATCCGTCTTATCACTTAACTTATCTGATTTTAAATCTGGTGCACACTGAACAATAGAGTCACGCCGTTTAGCGTTTGACAGCTAAAACATGTACATACGATACTTGTCTGCCATAGAAACCCACATCAGTATTGATATCATGAAGGTTTCATACTTGGCACATATGTCATTTGATGTAGGTGTACACATTACAGTGAGTCCCAGAAATGTTGTGACAAACTGCCAGGGGTTATAGATGCGCTGAGGAATAAACCGAGGATAGGAACTCGTGTACGGAAACTACGTCCAACGACGCTACAGAGTGCCGAAGTTTTAGGCGCCGGCACCTGCCACTAGGCAACCCCGTCGGCGGAAAATGTGACTTTGTACGCTCACGGACCATAGGTGGAATGTCTCGCAGTGTTGTTTCTAATTGAGTGGTCGCTACCGATTGCCACGATCGCCAGTGGAGAATATGGGGCTAGCTGCTGCATAGAAAGGACTCGTCGCCTATGAATGTGATGGTCAGTTGCCTCCGTGGATGACGGCTTTGGACGCGGGGTTCCGTTTGCAGTTTATTTTTCTCCTGGACCCCTTTAATACCGTCAACGTTTTTCGGTATACAGGAGAAAATAAACTGCAGATGGAAACCTGTATCTGAATCCGTCATCTGCCGGTGCAACAGAGCATAGCAACCATAGGAGACAAGGCTGGCTTACGCAGCAGCTAGCTCCATCTTCCCCACCAGCGATCGCTGCAATTAGTCACGATCATCGAATAATAAACAACATTGGGAGACATTCCGCCTACGGTCTGCCAGCGTACAAACGCACGTTTGTTGCCAAAGTGGTTACCTAGTGGCAGGCGCCAGCACCGATAACTTCGACGCTCTCTAATGTCGTTGGGTGGCGTTTATGAACTCTGGTACCTATCGTTGATTTATACCTCAAGACACCCTCTACAACCCACCGAAGCTTGTCGCAACATTTCTGGGACACTCTGTGTACTCCACTGATGATGCGCTATGCAGGGGGAAGAAAAATTGACGCTATCGGATTTCGCAGCGCGTTTCTCACATACTAGCATTACAAAAATGTCTCCCATAAAATTTCATACTGCGGATATTTCGGGCAGTAAATGGACGTTAAAGATTGCCAATCTGGCAACACTGTAATCATGTGTACGGTAACTGCGTCAGTCAGGATATACCAGCAGTGTTGCGCAGTTGGTGCAGTGGATAGCGTTTTGGGTTAGGACGGAGGAGCTCGACGGTTCGATTCTGGGTCGGGGTTATTTGTTTTTATTTGTTAAAAGTAGTCTTTGTGGCACGATATCTGGCGTCTTAGTCGTTACATAGTGATTACAATTGGTCTTCTGTATAACATTTGCAGTTACGTACTACATACACAGAGATGGAAATACGGTGTGTTGTTTTCATTAGTCAGCTTTAAAAGAAACCCACTGCACGTCTTGGACGCGAATTGTTTCGCGCCACTGCATCCAGTAGATTCCAAACTGTTTTATGTGTACCTTCCCCCGAAGATCCCATCGATTAATACGAACTATTATTCTTGCCACGATCAGGTGCATTAGATTTCGTTAGCGCCTTACAGCACCAATAGGTCTAGCAACGCGCTTTGCAAATAATTTCGATAGGGCCCACTCGGGGAGGGTACATAGAACATGTTTGGAATGTATTAGATGCAGTGGTGCGAAGCAATTCGCGTTCATGACGTTCAAAAGGCTTCTTAAGAAGATGACCAATGAAAATGATTATATTTCCGTGTTCGTAGAATGTAACTGCAAATATTTTGTTGAAGAACTACTATAATGGCTGTATGATGATTAAGACGTCAGATACCGTACCACGCAGACTATTTTCAGCAAATAAAAATAAATAAGCCTCAAACCACAATCGCACCCTCGACATCCTGCATGTTAACGTAAAACGCTATTCACCGCACCAACTGGACAGCACTGCTCTACGTCGTGACAGAGGTAGTTACGTACATATGATTACAGAGTTGCCAGACGGCCAATCTTTAACGTTTATTTACTGCCCGTAATATGCACAGGACGAAAATTTGTGAGGGACACTTTTGTACTGCTAGTATGTAAGTGTGGTGTCACCGCCACACACCACGCTTGCTAGGTGGTAGCCTTTAAATCGGCCGCGATCCGTTAGTATACGTCGGACCCGCGTGTCGCCACTGTCAGTGATTGCAGACCGAGCGCCACAGCACGGCATGTCTAGAGAGACTTACTAGCACTCGCCCCAGTTGTACAGCCGACTTTGCTAGCGATGGTTCACTGACAAATTACGCTCTCATTTGCCGAGACGATAGTTAGCATATCCTTCAGCTACGTCATTTGCTACGACCTAGCAAGGCGCCATTACCAGTCACTATTGATGCTGTAAAACATGTACCGTCAAGAGCGATGTTCACCAATTATGGATTAAAGTTAAGTATTTCCAGCAGCTACGTACGTTTTTGGCTATTCTCATTTCCGTGTCCTGTTCCAGACCTCACGCCAGCCTGCGTGAGCTTAAACGCGTGCCTTTCGGCTTCCTCCTAGTGGATTGGCTGTCTTGCCAATCCACAACAGTAAGGACTCGCGCTGCGAAGTCCGAGTATGGGAATTTTTGTTCACTCTGTAGATCCGAATATTGGTTTGCAATTAAATATTTTACACGAAGCTCACGGTATATGGCAAAATCTATTTTAACGTATATTTACAACCTGCGGAGAACCGAGCATACGTGATACTTATTCAGCATTAGTTTGGCGGACTGTGATTGTGTTTCGGTTGCCCTGGCGGTGCTGAATCCACGTGTTTTCACTTTTCGCGCTGCTCCACTGTCTTCGTGTCGTTGTGACATAATCCAGCGTTCGCCCACACTGATTAGCTGCCTAAGGAAGAAATCCGAAGTGACAAAGCCACAGCAATTCCGTTGCTGTCGGTGTTCGGCGGACGTGTGGAGCGGATGAGAGCGGATGATAGCAGTCGTGCGTGCAGTGCAGTGGACGGCGACGTTCGTCGGACTCAAAATACTGTGCAAAATGTTAAAAACTGGTTTGTGGCTGATTTTCACTTCTTCTAATGTACCCTAGATTGTAATACTCTGGTGTTTAAGCAGATGCTCCTCCGCATGCGGTCTCCATTTCTTGACAAAGATATGGTCCACCACGTCGTTCTTCAACATTTACGCTTGTCTTACCAGACCGGAGCGTCCGAGCCCCGTAACCCTTTTGTCTTGTGTCTGTGCATTGCAGCCGCACACATCAATGAAGTCAGCATGGACTGTTGCGTTTGCCGGCCAGAGTGGCCGAGCGGTTCTGGGCGCTACAGTCTGGAACCGCGCGACCGCTTCGGTCGCAGGTTCGAATCCTGCCTCGGGCGTGGATGTGTGTGATGTCCTTAGGTTAGTTAGGTTTAAGTAGTTGTAAGTTCTAGGGGACTGATGACCTCAGAAGTTAAGTCCCATTGTGCTCAGAGCCATTTGAACCATTTTGAACGGTCTACAGACCACGGTTGGCAGACTCTGTATCACTGTCCTGAGGTGGGTCGCTGGTTGCCAGGGGGTCACAAACAGGACAATTGGTGTCAAAAAATTTGAATAACTGCTGATTTCTCAGCGCGGAACATTCAGGTGAGAAAATAACGTCCTACCAAGAACTTTTTCGCTTTGTTTGGGTATTGTAAAGAAAAAAATCGAAAGCGTAGAAAACGCGAAAAAGACGTTCTGGTTATGTTTCTCGAGTGACTAGAAGATCACATCACACGGTGTTTGAAAATGTATGTCAGACGACAGCACACTTCAGTTATACTCGAATGTTGAAAGAGTGACCTGGCAGGTTGCTTGGCTTCGTAAAGGAAAGATGTAATAAGAATAATTAGTGAAATAAATCAATGCATAAAGAATTTTTAATCTTCCGTGGAGTCCGCGCGGATACGAAACTTCCTGGCAGATTAAAAGTGTGTGCCAGACTGGGACCTCGGCTTTTCGCGGGCAATTGCTCTACCGACAGAGCTGTCCAAGTACTTCCGCCAGTACCTCACCTCCTACGTCCCAAACTTTACAGAAAGTCTCCTGTAACCAGGCGGTACAAACCCTCTTCAAAGATAAGATACTGCCGAAAGTTGGGTTAGTCAATTCATATTACGGTCGTTTTTGTGCTAATGTCCCCCCCCCCCCACCTTTTGTTCTTTCTCTCAGGATCTGAAGGAAATATCAGCAGCAAGTGGAAACCGACTATCTGAATACATAACAGCAAGAGACCTTGACAGCATGTGTGTGTGTTTTCAATTATACATTTGATAGGTGTTAGGTATGGCGCTTAGAATGGGTAAAATACTCGCTTCAGTCATATTAACGTGACCTATGTTCACCTATGCACTCACAGACGGCACATGCCAGCACTAGCAGTAGAGGGTATATGAAGGGACGCGGAAAACAGTACAGTTGTTATGATGCATAACCGCAGCGATTTATCTGATGTCCAAAAGGGTATCGTCACTGGCTTTCGGGCCAAGGGTGGAAGCATTTCCGAGACGGCTAAGTTTGTAAACTATTCGCGTACCGCCATGGTTGAAGTATACCGCGCATGGCAAAACGGCGCTGTCCAAAACTGGCACCAGCGCAGCTGTGGTGTCCACAGTCCATACATGACAAGGGGTGAACTACAGCTGCAGAGATGAGGACAGGCGAATAGACGTCCGTCTGCTGAGCGACTGACCACCCAGACGAAACAAGAAGCTAGCAACAGTTTCTCACCAACGACCATTCACCGAACGTTGCTACGTATGGGCATTTACAGCAGGCGCCTGTCCACACTGTCATCCTGACTGCTGTTCATGGGTGATGAAGGCTGGAACTTGCACGCCAGTACCGCAATTGGGCGTCAAGTGAGTGGCGACAGTTTTTTTTTTTAGGTGGCTTTGAGCACTATGGGACTTAACAACTGAGGTCATCAGTCCCCTAGAACTTAGAACTACTTAAACCTAGCTAACCTAAGGACATCACACACATCCATGCCCGAGGCAGGATTCGAACCTGCGACCTTAGCGGTCACGCGGTTCCAGACTGAAGTGCCTAGAACCGCACGGCCACACCAGCCGGCGACAGGTCTTTTAATTGGTACCAAACTGCTGAGGTCATCGGTCCCTAAGCTTTCACATTACTTAACCTAAACTAACTTATGCTAAGGACGACACAACACCCGTGCCCGAGGGAGGACTCGAACCTCCGACGGGGGAGCGGCGCGGACTGTGACAAGACGCCCTAGACCGCGCGGCTACCACGCGCTGCTGGTGACAGATGGCCACTTCATATGAATCACATTTAATGTATCATCAGATAGATGGGCGCTGACGTGCAAGGTGTGAAAACAGACAAGGAGGGAGCGCTATGGTTCGGGGAAATTTCCCATGGCATTCCCTGGGTGATCTCGTCATTCTAGAAGTCACAGTGGACCAACAAAAGTTTGTTTCTACTCTTGCGTACCATGCCCACCCCTAAAAGCACCTTGTTTTTTCTCTGCATGATACTATCTACGAGCAGGATGATGCAACTTGTCACACACCTCGAAGAGCAGCACGATGAGTTCAGCGTACTCCCCTAACCACCAAACCCCGCGGAATTAAACCCAATAAAGAATATGCGAGACCATCTCGATAGGGCTGTCTGCGCCATGGATCCTCAACCGAAAAACCTAGCCCAGCTGGCGACGGCACTGGAGTCGGCTTGACTCCAGATCCCTGTCGGTAACTTCCAGAACCTCAGTGAGACTCTTCCTGCACGTATCGCAGCGATGCACGTTGCAAAAGGTCGTTATTCAGGCTTTTGACAGGCGGTCACATTAATGTGACTGGACAGTGTATTTCAGGCATGAAACGCCCGTTAAACCCGCTGCGCAGAACAGGTGGTTAGGATTGTGGATAAGGCCAAATAACGTTGGGGTCAGTTTCACCTTAAAATTGTAATTTACTGTAATTTAATAACACCTCTAAACCAATAAATGTGGTGCTACAGAAGAATGCTGAAGATTAGATGGGTAGATCACATAACTAATGGGGAGGTATTGAATAGAATTTGGGAGAAGAGGAGGTTGTGGCACAACTTGACTAGAAGAAGGGATCGGTTGGTAGGACATGTTCTGAGACATCGAGGGATCACCAATTTAGTACTGGAGGGCTGCGTGGAGGGTAAAAATCGTAGAGGGAGACCAAGAGATGAATACACTAAGCAGATTCAGAAGGATGTAGGCTGCAGTAGGTACTGGGAGATGAAGAAGCTTGCACAGGTTAGAGTAGCATGGAGAGCTGCATCAAACCAGTCTCAGAACTGAAGACCATCACAACAACAACTAAACCAATACGGCACACAGCCGAACCTTTACATGTACGAGTTTCAAAATGCAATTCTTTCACGGCTGAAGGCCCCCAAACAAGAAATCAAGAAGACAAAAATGCAGTTAAAATAGCCAATAAAATAATTAAAATATGTATATCACACCTAGGTCGAAAGCCTCAAGGCAAAGTAGATAGAACAAACATATGCAAGGTGCTAAACGGCTGAAGTCCCACAATAAAATTTTCAAGATTTTAAAATAAATTACCATAACATTTCATAACCATAACCATAGCCTTATGCGGCTCGTCACTCTTCTACGTACGGCTGTGTGCCGCATTTACTGGAGGACACAGCAGAGGGCCGGCCGGGGTGGCCGTGCGGTTCTAGGCGCTACAGTCTGGAACCGAACGACCGATACGGTCGCAGGTTCGAATCATACCTCGGGCATGGGTGTGTGTGATGTCCATAGGATAGTTAGGTTTAATTAGTTCTAAATTCTAGGCGAATGATGACCTCAGAAGTTAAGTCGCATAGTGCTCAGAGCCATTTGAACCAACACAGCAGAGGATGAACATATTGACACTGTCACCAGTCTTCGAGGTCTCACCTTGCGTCTTCCGAGGTGGCAGTTAAAACCTTGTGACTGCCCACCACAGAGACGACTCTCGGCTCCTGTAATGCGTGAGGAGAGTACGTGACGGAGCAGACTTTGGCACTGGCCCACGAGCAGCGCGGAGGCGCGGCCCGCGGGCACCGCCGCGGCTGTCCGCACGCTTATTTAGTGGCTTTTAATGCCGGCGTTTAATTCGGCCGTAAGTCAGGCAGTCATTAGAGCGCCTCGCCAAAGCGCGGCGCGTCCTATAATCGGCGGCGCCCGCAGACATCTTTATGCCTAATTGCCGGCGGCCGCCTCCGCCGTCTTTATTACCGCCGCCCCGCGCACGCTCCGCGCCTATCTAATTTAGTTACACGCAGATCGCGGCGTCTTGATTTCTTATATCGATAATTTGTTCAGATTGGTGGGAGGGGCCAGGCGATAGAGATGTCCGCATTTTTTCTCGCCGTGCAACAGCACTGCGTGGAACAATGCTGCGCGTAGCGCTTCACCCAGTGGGGGAGGGGGACCACGCAAGCTAGCTGGCTAGTAGCTCCCTTCAGCTCACCTCACGTCGCGCGACTCTGCAACTCTTGAGTATTCACGGTTCCTTTCAAAGACCACAGCCGATTTCTTTCCCCATCCTTGACACAATCCGAGCTAGTACTCCGTCTCTAATGACCTTGATGTCGACAGGACGTTAAACCCAATCTTCCTTCCTTCCTTCCTTCCAGGATACGAGGTCAAAACACTGGCCCTACTCTAGTGCTTGTAAACAAGTCTCCATCTTGTCGCTAACGTTTTTGCCAGCAGTTCATGCAACCTAACGCCTGGTCCCTTTGTAGCCTCTTAGCTTAAACCAGTAACCCCGCCACCGATTCCAGAATTAATTGCCTCTCTGCAGATTGAAACTGTGTGCCGGACCAAGACTCGAGCTCAGGACCTTTGCCTTTCGCGGGCAAGTCCTCTACCAACTGAGCTACCCAAGCACGACTCACGGCCCGCGGGAGAGCTTCTGTAAAGTTTGGAAGGTAGGAGACGAGGTACCGGCAGAAGTAAAGCTGTGAGGAGGGGGCGTGAGTCGTGCTTGGGCAGCTCATTTGGTAGAGCACTTGCCTGCGAAAGGCAAAGGTTCCGAGTTCGAGTCTCGGTCCGGCACACAGTTTTAATCTGCCAGAAAGTTTCATATCAGCGCATGCTCCGCTGCAGAGTGAAAATTTCATTCTTATTGGCTCTGAGCACTATGGGACTAAACATCCATGGTCATCAGTCCCCTAGAACTTAGAACTACTTAAACCTAACTAACCTAAGGACATCACACAACACCCAGTCATCACGAGGCAGAGAATCATTCTTATTACTAGGTTGGTTCGTAAATGTGGTAAAAACTGTGTGTAAACTGATTATTGCCTGTAACTGTATCATTCAGGTTTGTCGCCGCAGTAGATTGCGTTACAGATCTCTGGTAAGGCCTGGTCAGATAGAATCGATTCTGAGGAAAGTAATTGGCACAAAAAGTTCATTTTTGCATATCTTTGCGGCCAAGTGTGCTGCCAACTAAGATACGCAATCACAGCTCACGACCTGTCTTCACAGCTATACTTCTGTCAGTACCTCGTCTCTTACCTTCAAAACTTCATAGAAGTTCTCCTGAGAAAAATGCGGGGCTAACAGTCCTGGAAAATAGGACGTAGAGGAGACATGGCGTAGCCACAGAGTATTTTTTCCAGTATGAATTCTCACTTTGCATCAGAGTGTGCGCTGATATGAAATTCCCTCGCGCATCAGTGCTCATGCCTTAGAGTCGCGGTGCGGCACATACTTTTAATATACTAGCAAGTTGAACTAGCGATTCTTCAAAAAGCTGAACTCCCACGTATAAAACAGCTTCATACATCTGATTACAATTACGTTGGTTTTGTTAGCTTAAGTTTGTTCACCCATATACTAACGATAAAGCTGTATCCAAAATCAGAAAACTAGTTAACATTTTTCAACATTCATGTAAGACCTTTACGGGAAATAGTGCATAGCGTCAGTCCGTTTATTTTAGGCTTGATCATAGCAAATGTAATTTTGTATGTACACTTTGTGATCAAAAGTATCCGGACATCTGGCTGAAAATGACTTACAAGTTCGAGGCGCTCTCCATCGGTAATGCTGGAATTCAATATCGTATTGGTCCATTCTTAGCCTTGATTACAGCTTCCACTCTGGCAGGCATACGTTCAGTCAGGTGCTGGGGAATGGCAGCCCATTCTTCACGGACTGCTGCACTGAGGAGAGGCCTGACACAAAGTAGCCGTTCCAAAACATGTCAAAGGTGTTCTATAGGACTCCGTGCAGGCCAGTCCATTCCCCATACCAACACCCAGCCATCGGATCCCACATTGTGTACCGTGATTCGTCACTCCACACAACGTTTTTAAACTGTTCAATCGTCATGTCTGGGGAGTTTTGTGGCCAGCGGAAGTGTTTCTGGAGCCGCTCTGTAGCAGTTCTGGACGCGTCCATCCGCTCGAAACAATTTGAAACGAGAGTCGTACGACCAGGCAACATGTTTGCAGTCATCAACAGTCCAGTGTCTGTGTTGACGGGTCCAGGAGAAGCGCAAAGCTTTGTGTTGTGCGGTTATCAAGGGTACATGACTGGATCTTCGGCTCTGAAAGCCCATATTGATGATTCGCACGGTGACACATGCTGATGTCCCAGCTTTGAAATCTGCAGCAATTTGCGGAAGGGTTGCCACTCAGTGACGTTGAACGATTCTCTTCAGTCGTCGTTGGTCCCGTTCTTGCACGATCTTTTTCCTGCCGCAGCGATTTTGGAGGTTTGATGTTTTACCGGATTCTTGATATTCACAGTACACTCGTGAAATGGTCATTCGGCAAAATCCCCACAGTCGCTACTTCGGAGACGCTGTGTCCAATCGCTCGTGCGCCCATTATAACACCACGCTCAAACTCACTTAAATCTTGATAACCTGTCATTGTAACAGCAGTAACCGATCTAACAAGTGCACCAGACACTTGTTGTCTTATATAGGTGTTGCCGGCCGCAGCGCCGTATTCTGCCTCCTTACATATCTCTGTATTTGAATACGGATGCCTCTACTAGTTTCTTTGGCGCTTCAGTGTATAAGCGGAGAACAGACGAATGGGAAAGAATTCTAGCAACGATACGGGCTCGTAACAGGGAAATACGTTGACATAAGCGACATTGAAGGCAAAGTAGATACTTATAGCCTGTTGCTTCATCCTGGAAACGGCGGAACTGGTCGGCTGTTGGCCTGCTACTGTTGTGAGTATCTATGTTAAGTGGTTGAAGGACGGTGAAACTAGGAGTCGGCGACAAGGTGTTGGACATCCAGGCTGCGTCACAGAACATGGAGGTCGGAGTCTTATGCGCCTTGTAAAGCAGCATAGGCGGACACCTGGGCCACGTGCGACGAAAGCTTACGATGCTGGTGCAAGCGCAAGTGTTTCACAGCACAACGTTGAATGTATGCTGAACATGAGGCTCCGCAGCCGACGATCCCTGTGCGTTTCCGCGTTGACCCAACGTCGTCGTCAGTTAAGACTGCAACAGATACTGGATCATCGACACTGGACCGTAGCTACGTGGGAACGAGCCGTCTGCTCGGATTAATCGCGTTTCTTGTTACAACTGGCGGAAGATCGATTGTGGATACGCCGTCATCCATGTGAACGGCTGGCGAGGAATTGCACCTCGCCACGGATGCAAGATGGTGGGGGCATATTGTGCTGTGACCTTTGCTTCTGGTGGCCTTTGGTAGTAGCTCAAAGGATCATGGCAGTTGTGGACTTTCCGGATGCCGATAGCACATTCCAACAGGATAACAGTGTGTGTCACAAGGCCAGAATCGTCCTATAGTGGTGTTTGAGGTGCGCGATATGAATTCACATGATTGTCTTGGACACCAAATTCGCCGGCCGGGATGGCCGCGCCGTTCTAGGCGCTACAGTCTCGAACCGCGCGACCGCAGGTTCGAATCCTGCTTCGGGCATGGATGTGTGTGATGTCCTTAGGTTAGTTAGGTGTAAGTAGTTCTAAGTTCTAGGGGACTGATGACCTCAGCAGTTAAGTCCCATAGTGCTCAGAGCCATTTGAACCACTTGAACACCAAATTCGTACGATCTGAACCCAATGGAACACATCTGTGAAGCTATCGGAAGCCATGTTACTGCTCACAAACCGATGTTCCATAATTTATGGCAACTGTGTGACCTGTACGTAGATATCTGGTTCCCAATATCTCCGTAACCTACAAGAACTTGTCGAATCCACGCAATGCAGAATCACTGCTGTAATGCATTCCAAAGATGGACCAACACGCTACTAAGCTGGTCGTCGTAATTTTTTAGTCATCAGTCCAAAAAGAGGAGTAACTGCACCGTAGAAGATTGCGCATGCAAGCACTTCGTACCTGAATATTTCAAGTGTAGTACATATTGTGATTCGATTACACAGAATGTTTTCTGTAAATCAGTTCTCGAATGTGGTTTTTCCCCTCCATAATCTCTCTCAAGCTGAGGTTACAAAGATTTATTTAATTATTTATTTGCCATCATACATTAGATCTGGTGCTCAGTGGCTACAGAGTGTGTACGATGAGCAAACAGAAAAGTACACCAAGCAGAAGTCGGGAGAGGGAATTAAAGTTCAGGAAGAAGTTCAAAAAATGGTTCAAATGCCTCTGAGCACTATGGGACTTAACATCTATGGTCATCAGTCCCCTAGAACTTAGAACTTTTTAAACCTAAATAAGGACAGCACACAACACCCAGTCATCACGAGGCAGAGAAAGTCCCTGACCCCGCCGGGAATCGAACCCGGGAATCCGGGCGCGGGAAGCGAGAACGCTACCGCACCAGGAAGAAGTAATAGAAACTTTGAGGTTTATCTACAACAGTGTAATATTGCCAAAGAAGGCAAAGGACTTGGAACAGCTGTAGAATGGTGTAGATAGTGTCTTCAAAGAGATTATAAGATGAAAATCAAAAAAGAAAAAAAGGGTAGTGTAATGTAATCGAGTTAAATTAGGTGATGCTGAGGGAATTAGATTAGAAAATGAGATGCTAAAGTAGTAAATGGGGTTTGCTATTTGGACAGAAAACTAAGTTATGACGTTAAGAATTTCTGAAAAAGATATATTTGTTGGTCTCGAATATAAATTTAAGTGTTAGGAGGTCTTGTCTGAAAGTATTTGTCGGGAGTGTAGCCTTATGTAAGTGTCAAATGGAAAACAGAAGCTTTTGAAATGTGGTGTTACAGAATCACGCTGAAGATTAGATGGGTAGATCGACTAAGTAATGAGGGGATTCTGAAACGAGCGGGGGAAGACAAAGATTTACGTCACAACTTGATTAGAGGTTAGGTGGTTAGGCACATCCTGAGGCATGGAAATTAGTTAATTTGGTAATAGAAGAAGTTGGAGGGGGGCGGGCATTAAACTGTGGAGGTGACCGAGTTTGGACTACAGTTAGCATTTTGAGGTGGATGTATATTGCAGTTACTATTGCAGAGACGACGCTATCTGTTCATTAAAGACAGTCGTGGAGAGTTACGTAACACATCTTCAGACTGAAGACGACAAGATCAACAACTAACAACGAGAACAACTTTGCACGTTTTTGAATCTGCCCCTTTAGGTGGCTCTCCGAATGAAGTGGGACATTCGTAAAATTTGCCTTCGCAAGAAGCGAAATTCAAATACACATCCGATGATCACGACAGATTTTCCATAATTTCTTTAAGACAGATTGGGCGGATGACGCAAAGGTTCCTTCAAAAAGGCAACGAATTCCTTTCCACGGCATTCTCCAGTCTCAGGTCCTGAGCAGTTCGAAAAAATAAAGTAACGTAATTAATTTGTTGGCTCTTTTCTAGTATATGTTTTACAATTCAGATCTCGGCGCTACGGTATCGTAACACCCTGTTAAATAAGTCAAAACAAAATGGCGCATCATTTCGATGAAATAGAGTTCGTTATCTGCATTTGACGGAGAACAATGATGAAAACATCTGTGTTGAGTTGGCAGAAGTACACAGCAAAAACTCATCATAATATGACATAGTGGGTCTCTGGCCAGAGACCTCCATTGTGGTCAAATACGTGTGAATGATGAAGAACCACATGTGAGACAATGCTTCTGTCAACAACCGCCAATGGCAAGTGTAGCTGAGGTCGTCTTGCCGAAGGACGGCGTGTACGACCGAAGCGAAAGTCGAAAAAGTTAAACTCAGTCAAGGATCAGTTTTCAAATTCTTTCATCATGTTTGGAACATTATATGTGTCGTCGCTCCCTGGGTTCTGCGACAGCCCATGCCCATTCAAAAGGCACGCTGAACAAAAGAGCAGCAGAAATGTTGCCAGCACAATGAAATCACCTAATCACCATGGACAAGTGTTGAGTGTAGAACTATCTATCCGAAGCAAAGGTGGAAAGCAGTGAGTGGAAACTTGTGGATTCACGACCACCAAAAATGCAAAGACCCAACCATTACAGGGGAAAGTGATGCCTAGTATTTTTCTTTTTTGGTCTGCCATGGTGTCATGCTAACAGATTACGCTAGTAAGGGTCAACCGTCACAGGAACATACTACAGAAATCTCCTGATGCGGTTACGGGAAGCTGACTGAGGGTTTATTTATTTATTTATTATTCCGTGGGACCAAATTAAGGAGAAGTCTCCATGGTCATGGAACGAGTCAGTACATGAAATTATAACACGATATTAGAAACAGATAAAATGAAATATAAAAAACATATTCAGGTGACAAGTCGTAAAATTAAATAAAGAAAATCAACAATGTAACACTGGAATTTGCTTAATTTTTTAGCTCTTCCAGGAGATCCTCGACAGAATAGAAGGAGTGAGCGATGAGGAAACTCTTCAGTTTAGACTTGAAAGAGTTTGGGCTACTGCTAAGATTTTTGAGTTCTTGTGGTAGTTTATTGAAAATGGATGCAGCAGAATCCTGCACTCCTTTCTGCACAAGAGTCAAGGAAGTGCATTCCACATGCAGATTGGATTTCTGCCTAGTATTAACTGAGTGAAAGCTGCTAACTCTTGGGAATAGGTTAATATTGCTAACATCAAACGACATTAAAGAAAATACATACTGTGAGGGCAATGTCAGAATTCCCAGACTATTGATTAGGGGTCGACAAGAGGTTCTCGAACTTACACCACATATAGCTCGAACAGCTCGTTTTTGAGCCAAAAATATCCTTTTTGAATCAGAAGAATTACGCCGAAAAATGATACCAAACGACATGAGTGTATGAAAATATGCGAAGTAGACTACTTTTCGTGTTGAAGTGTCACTTATTTCAGATACTGTTCTAATGGTAAATAAAGCAGCATTTAGTTTCTGAACAAGATCCTGGACATGGGCTTTCCACAACAGCTTACTATATATCCGAACGCCTAGGAACTTGAACTGTTCCGTCTCGCTTATATTATGCCCATTCTGTCTGATCAAAATATCGGTTCTTGTTGAATTGTAAGTTAGAAACTGTAAAAACTGAGTCTTACTGTGATTTAGCATCAAATTATTTTCCACAAGCCACGAACTTATTTCATGAACTACATTATTTGATACTGTTTCAATATTACAACCAAGATCCTTCATTATCAAGCTGGTGTCATCAGCAAACAGAAATATTTTTGAATCACCTGTAATACTAGAAGGCATTTATATAAATAAGAAACAGCAGTGGCCCCAGCACCGACCCTTGGGGAACGCCCCACTTAACAGTGCACCATTGTGACTGAACATCACTATCACTCTCAATATTGCGGAGAATTACCTTCTGCTTTCTGTTCTTAAAGTAAGAGGCGAACCAATTGTAAGCTACCCCCCTTATTCCATAATGGTCCAACTTCTGCAGTAATATTTTGTGGTCAATACAGTCAAATCAGTCAATTCGGCGACTCGAGTATCCCTATTCTTGTGGTCTTGAGTCCAAAGACTGGTTGGATGCAGCTCTGCACGCTACTGTATCCTGTGCAAGCTTCTTCATCTACGAGTAACTACTGCAGCCTACGTCCCTCTGAACCTGCTTAGTGCGTTCATCTCTTGGTCTCCCTCTACTATTATTGCCCCCCAAGCTTCCCTCCAGTTCTGAATTGGTGATCCCTTGATGAGAATGTGTCCTACTTCAAACTGGTCTGAGCACTTAACTTCTGAGGTCATCAGTCCCCTAGAACTCAGAACTACTTAAACCTAACTAACTTAAGGACATCAGACACATTCATGCCCGAGGCAGGATTCGAACCTGCGACCGTAGTGGTCGCGCGGTTCCAGACTGTAGCGCCTAGAACCGCTCGGCCACCCCGGCCGGCAATGTGCCCTACTAAGCGATCCCCTTTTTAATCAGATTGTACCACAAATTTCTCTTCTCCTCAATTCAGTACCTCCTCATTAGTTACGTGATGTACCCATCTTACCTTCAGCATTCTTCTGTAGCACCACATTTCAAAAGCTTCTGTTCTGTTCTTGTGTAAACTGTTTGTGGTCCATGTTTCACTTCCATGCATGGCTACACTGCATACAAATACTTTCAGAAAGGACTTCATACCACTTAAACCTGTACTCGGTGTTAACAAATTTCTCTTCTTCAGAAACGCTTTTCTTGCCATTGTCAGTCTACATTTTATATCCTCTGTACTTCGACCATCATCAGTTATTTTGCTTCTCAGATAACAAAACTCTAGTCTCATTTCCTAATCTAATTCCGTCAGCATCAGGTATGTCCCTAAGAGATCCCAGTTATCCAACTAGGGAATGGGGACCTACAGTTTGTAAGTAGGCTGTTTACGTTTTTATGTTGGTAACGTCACGTAGCGCTCTGTATGGAAATCACTGGCTGTGCTGTGTGCAATCTGTGGCTGGTTGGCATTGTTGGAACATTTGCCATTGTAGTGTTGGGCAGTTGGATGTGAACAGCGGGTAGCATTGCGCAGTTGGAGGTGAGCGGCCAGCAGTGGCGGATGTGGGGAGAGAGATGGCGGAGTTTTGAGAGCGGATGATCTGGACGTGTGTCCATCAGAGAGAGAAAATTTGTAAGACTGGATGTCATGAACTGACACACACACACATATATATATATATATATATATATATATATATATAATGACTTTTGAACACTATTAAGGTAAATACATTGTTTGTTCTCTAGCGCCTTCAGTAGTTGGCGCACGCTGTATTGCAGTAGTTCGAGTAACAAAGATTTTTTTGAGGTAAGTGATTCATGAAAGTTATAGGTTTTTGTTAGTCAGGGCTATTCTTTTTAGGGATTTTTGAAAGTTACATTGCTTTGCGCTAAAAATATTGTGAGTCAGTTTAGTGATGATCAGAATAAGTAAAGAGAGAAATGTCTGAGTACGTTCAGTTTTTGTCAGCTGCTTTAAAATCAAATAACATAAGTGGTTTACCAGCACAGTAATTCATTAATTTTTCTAAGGGGACGTTTCATAACTTTAATATGGAATCCAACCGCGTATCGCTGCCGGCGACTCGTCACAACGTTGACAGGTGAAGGCTACATTAAAGGCAGGCTGAATATTTCCGTGGCCCGACCAGGATCCGAACTCGCGTCCTCTCGGGTCTTCCGGAAGATCCGTCATAAGCTTCAGTCACTAATGACGCGGGCGTTGCCGGGATTGTGACATGCAACTTTCCTTCCTAGGATATCATAGTGCTGCCGAGGGCGATTAGGGGAGCTGTTGCAGGAGTTAGCACCTTTTGACCTGAGCGAGGCGCAAGGTCAGAGCGTGACGTCTCGGCTGCGTCTGGCCGCTTCGGTCATTAGAGATGCCTTTCCCCGAGATGAATTTTTTTCGGAAAAGCGAGGCACGGATGCGGCAGGAAGGGGAAAGCCGGCCGCGGCCGGCGGACTCTGGGAAGCGATGGCCGGGCGCGCGCGTGGCTGGTATCGAGAGCGCCGGGCAGCGCGCCTGCTTTATGCGGTATTGTTCTGGCTGAGGCGGCGCAGATGGCTGCGGATACCTGCGGCTGGGGCTGCCAGCGCCCCGCGCCTGCGCCCGCCGTATTTCAAGGTGTTAATGGCCGCCTTGATGAAGCCGCTATCGCCAGATGAGATCATCGTCCCGAAAACGGGGCCGGCCGGCGCCTTTCTGCGGTTCCGCCGCCTCGTCTGCCACCGCCCAGGCCTCGCCGCCGCTGTCCACTCGTCACTGGCCGGCGGCGAAAAAGAAAAAAGTCCCAAATGCTGGCGGAATGCACTTTGCACACTGCGTGACAAAAGGCGGTGAGAGGGACACGAAATGAAACTTCACGGGGTGGGACGGTGTAACTGACCAGTTTCTACTGGTTATTACGTTAAGATTAGAGTCGCCACCGACGCTAGCCATACAACTAATCAAAGGTTTGGCCGAGCCGGAAAATAAACTAATTTGATCACAGACCAGAAACTTATAAAAATGCATACGTTGTGATGTCGCTCATAGGCGGTGCGACGTAATTAATACACTACTGGCCATTAAAATTGCTACACCACGAAGATGACCTGCTACAGACGCGAAATTTAACCGACAGGAAGAAGATGCTGTGATATGCAGATGTTTAGCTTTGCAGAGCATTCACACAAGGTTGGCGCCGGTGGCGACACCTACAACGTGCTGACATGAGGAAAGTTTTCAACCGATTTCTCATACACCAACAGCAGTTGACCAGCGTTGCCTGGTGAAACGTTGTTGTGATGCCTCGTGTAAGGAGGAGAAATGCGTACCATCACGTTTCCGACTTTGATAAAGGTCGGATTGTAGCCTATCGCGATTGCGGTTTATCGTATCGCGACATTGCTGCTCGCGTTGGTCGTGATCCGATGACTAGCAGAATATGGAATCGGTGGGTTCAGGAGGGTAATACGGAACGCAGTGCTGGAACACAACGGCCTCGTATCACTAGCACTCGAGATGACAGGCATCTTATCCGCATGGCTGTAACGGATCGTGCAGCCACGTCTCGATCCCTGACTCAACAGATGGGGACGTTTGCAAGAGAGCAATCATCTGCACGAACAGTTCGACCACGTTTGCAGCAGCATGGACTATCGGCTCGGAGACTATGGCTGCATCACAGACAGGAGCGCCTGCGATGGTGTACTCAACGACGAACCTGGGTGCACGCATGGGAAAACGTCATTTTTTTCGGATGATTCCAGGTTCTGTTTACAGCATCATGATGGTCGCATCTGTGTTTGCCGGTATCGCGGTGAACGCACATCGAAAGCGTGTATTCGTCATCGCCATACTGGCGTATCACCCGGCGTGGTGGTATGGAGTGCCATTGGTTACACGTCTGGTCACCTCTTGTTCGCACTGACAGCACTTTGAACAGTGGACGTTACATTTCAGATGTGTTACGACCCGTGGCTCTACCCTTCATTCGATCCCTGCGAAACCCTACATTATAACAGGATAATGCACGACCGCATTTTGCTGGTTCTGTACGGGCCTTTCTGGATACAGAAAATGTTCGACTAATGCCCTAGCCAGTTCATTTTCTAGATCTCTCACCAATTGAAAACGTCTGGTCAATGGTGGCCGAGCAACTGGCTCGTCACAATACGCCAGTCACTACTCTTGATGAACTATGGTATCGTGTTGAAACTGCATGGGCAGCTGTACCTATACATGCCATCGAAGCTCTGTTTGACTCAATGCCCAGGCGTATCAAGAGCGTTATTACGGCCAGAGGTGGTTGTTCTGGGTACTGATTTCACAGGATCTATGCACCTAAATTGCTTGAAAATGTAATCACATGCCAGTTCTAGTATAATATATTTATCCAATGAATACCCGTTTATCATCTGCATTTCTTCTTGGTGTAGCACTTTTAATGGCCAGTAGTGTAGTATTGACCGTGCACTGTTCACGAGAATCAAACATTTAAAATAAAATAGAAAATGTATGAACACTTTGCATAAAATCAACACCTCCCAGCAACACACCTAAAAATAAGACTTAATCTAAAGCATTTGTTTTAAAATATAAGGGGAAAGTAATCCCTGGACCTGTGCGTAAGGAAACGCGTGGATGTGCTAACGGGAAAGCTACGAGGTGAGTGGCTTAGGTGCGAAAGCGTAACCTCGGAGAACAAGAGAAAATTGTGGATAAAACCATTTATTCCTAAGTTATGGATGTGAGGCATGTACACAACTCGTGATAACATTAATTCCTAAAACATTAAAGGAAAGCATCGATACATTCACCGTTATGGTCTACACGTAAAATCATTGGTGTGAATATTTCATACAACTGCTGGTGATAACTGGTCGCAATAACTCGTGAAACGGTACACGTTTCGCAGTAGACCCGCGTGCCCACGTGGTTTGTGGAGATGCAATTTCTAGGTATCGTGGCCAAGTTGCAACAATATCACATCACACAATCATGAACAGTTAACATTCTTTAGAACAAACATGAGATCGGACAAAAAAATGTTCAATATGTGTGAAATCTTATCCGACTTAACTGCTCAGGTCATCAGTCCCTAAGCGTACACACTACTTAACCTAAATTATCCTAAGGACAAACACACACACACACACACCCATGCCTGAGGGAGGACTCGAACTTCCTCTGGGACCAGCCGCACAGTCCATGACTGCAGCGCCTCAGACCGCTCGGCTAATCCCGCGCGGCTGAGATCGGACAGTTAGTGGTGATGGTAGCCCAACAAACTCTAATGTTCAACCACATGGCTGGCTCCCCACGGACGAAAGATACATAAAGCAAGGAAAATTTACGAGAATGCAACGCTATCAATATTTAGAAAAATAAAAGCTTATACAGGCACAGCTGAAGGCAAATAGACATTCATACAGAAGCGAGTGCTCACTTCTTATCGACACCTATGTGTGGCGTTCTTCCGGCGGGTCCAAGTCTTCTATAGATATTTACTAAAAGAGAAATCTGCCAAACTTTTGCATTCCTTGCTGCGACAAGGCAAAGCAATCTACATCTACATCTACATCTATACTCCGCGAGCCACCTTACGGTGTGTGGCGGAGGGTACTTATTGTACCACTATCTGATCCCCCCTTCCCTGTTCCATTCACGAATTGTGCGTGGGAAGAACGACTGCTTGTAAGTCTCCGTATTTGCTCTAATTTCTCGGATCTTTTCGTTGTGATCATTACGCGAGATATATGTGGGCGGTAGTAATATGTTGCCCATCTCTTCCCGGAATGTGCTCTCTCGTAATTTCGATAATAAACCTCTCCGTATTGCGTAACGCCTTTCTTGAAGTGTCCGCCACTGGAGCTTGTTCAGCATCTCCGTAACGCTCTCGCGCTGACTAAATGTCCCCATGACGAATCGCGCTGCTTTTCGCTGGATCATGTCTATCTCTTCTATTAATCCAACCTGGTAAGGGTCCCATACTGATGAGCAATACTCAAGAATCGGACGAACAAGCGTTTTGTAAGCTACTTCTTTCGTCGATGAGTCACATTTTCTTAGAATTCTTCCTATGAATCTCAACCTGGCGCCTGCTTTTCCCACTATTTGTTTTATGTGATCATTCCACTTCAGATCGCTCCGGATAGTAACTCCTAAGTATTTTACGGTCGTTACCGCTTCCAATGATTTACCACCTATGGCATAATCGTACTGGAATGGATTTCTGCCCCTATGTATGCGCATTATATTACATTTATCTACGTTTAGGGAAAGCTGCCAGCTGTCGCACCATTCATTAATCCTCTGCAGGTCTTCCTGGAGTACGTACGAGTCTTCTGATGTTGCTACTTTCTTGTAGACAACCGTGTCATCTGCAAATAGCCTCACGGAGCTACCGATGTTGTCAACTAAGTCATTTATGTATATTGTAAACAATAAAGGTCCTATCACGCTTCCTTGCGGTACTCCCGAAATTACCTCTACATCTGCAGATTTTGAACCGTTAAGGATGACATGTTGTGTTCTTTCTTCTAGGAAATCCTGAATCCAATCACAAACCTGGTCCGATATTCCGTAAGCTCGTATTTTTTTCACTAAACGTAAGTGCGGAACCGTATCAAATGCCTTCCTGAAGTCCAGGAATACGGCATCAATCTGCTCGCCAGTGTCTACGGCACTGTGAATTTCTTGGGCAAATAGGGCGAGCTGAGTTTCACATGATCTCTGTTTGCGGAATCCATGTTGGTTATGATGAAGGAGATTTGTATTATCTAAGAACGTCATAATACGAGAACACAAAACATGTTCCATTATTCTACAACAGATTGACGTAAGCGAAATAGGCCTATAATTATTCGCATCTGATTTATGACCCTTCTTGAAAATGGGAACGACCTGCGCTTTCTTCCAGTCGCTAGGTACTTTACGTTCTTCCAGAGATCTACGATAAATTGCTGATAGAAAGGGGGCAAGTTCTTTAGCATAATCACTGTAGAATCTTAAGGGTATCTCGTCTGGTCCGGATGCTTTTCCGCTACTAAGTGATAGCAGTTGTTTTTCAATTCCGATATCGTTTATTTCAATATTTTCCATTTTGGCGTCCGTGCGACGGCTGAAGTCAGGGACCGTGTTACGATTTTCCGCAGTGAAACAGTTTCGGAACACTGAATTCAGTATTTCTGCCTTTCTTCGGTCGTCCTCTGTTTCGGTGCCATCGTGGTCAACGAGTGACTGAATAGGGGATTTAGATCCGCTTACCGATTTTACATATGACCAAAACTTTTTAGGGTTCTTGTTTAGATTGTTTGCCAATGTTTTATGTTCGAATTCGTTGAATGCTTCTCTCATTGCTCTCTTTACGCTCTTTTTCGCTTCGTTCAGCTTTTCCTTATCAGCTATGATTCGACTACTCTTAAACCTATGATGAAGCTTTCTTTGTTTCCGTAGTACCTTTCGTACATGATTGTTATACCACGGTGGATCTTTCCCCTCGCTTTGGACCTTAGTCGGTACGAACTTATCTAAGGCGTACTGGACGATGTTTCTGAATTTTTTCCATTTTTGTTCCACATCCTCTTCCTCAGAAATTAACGTTTGATGGTGGTCACTCACATATTCTGCGATTTGTGCCCTATCACACTTGTTAAGCAAATATATTTTCCTTCCTTTCTTGGCATTTCTTATTACACTTGTAGTCATTGATGCAACCACTGACTTATGATCACTGATACCCTCTTCTACATTCACGGAGTCGAAAAGTTCCGGTCTATTTGTTGCTATGAGGTCTAAAACGTTAGCTTCACGAGTTGGTTCTCTAACTATCTGCTCGAAGTAATTCTCGGACAAGGCAGTCAGGATAATGTCACAAGAGTCTCTGTCCCTGGCTCCAGTTCTGATTGTGTGACTATCCCATTCTATACCTGGTAGATTGAAGTCTCCCCCTATTACAATAGTATGATCACGAAACTTCTTCACGACGTTCTGCAGGTTCTCTCTGAGGCGCTCAACTACTACGGTTGCTGATGCAGGTGGTCTATAGAAGCATCCGACTATCATATCTGACCCACCTTTGATACTTAACTTAACCCAGATTATTTCACATTCGCATTCGCTAATAACTTCACTGGATATTATTGAATTCTTTACTGCTATAAATACTCCTCCACCATTGGCGTTTATCCTATCCTTGCGGTATATATTCCATTCTGTGTCTAGGATTTCGTTACTGTTCACTTCCGGTTTTAACCAACTTTCCGTTCCTAATACTATATGCGCACAATTTCCTTCAATAAGAGATACTAATTCAGGAACCTTGCCCTGGATACTCCTGCAGTTTACCAATATTACGTTAACTTTTCCTGTTTTTGGTCTCTGAGGACGGACGTTCTTTATCAACGATGATAATGTTCTCTCTGGTAAGCCGTCAGGTATTTTATCGTTTCGCCCAAGGGGGGGTCCCTCTAACCTAAAAAACCCCCGTGTGCACGCCACACGTACTCTGCTACCCTAGTAGCTGCTTCCGGTGTGTAGTGCACGCCTGACCTGTCTAGGGGGGCCCTACAGTTCTCCACCCAATAACGGAGGTCGATGAATTTGCAACCATTATAGTCGCAGAGTCGTCTGAGCCTCTGGTTTAGACCCTCCACACGGCTCCAAACCAGAGGACCGCGATCGACTCTGGGCACTATGCTGCAGATATTAATCTCAGCTTGCACTCCGCGTGCGATGCTGGTTGTCTTCACCAAATCAGCCAGCCGCCGGAAGGAACCAAGGATGGCCTCAGAACCCAAGCGGCAGGCGTCATTCGTTCCGACATGTGCTACTATCTGCAGCCGGTCACACCCAGTGCGTTCAATAGCTGCCGGAAGGGCCTCCTCCACATTACGGACGAGACCCCCCGGCAAGCACACCGAGTGCACACTGGCATTCTTCCCCGACCTACCCGCTATTTTCCTGAGGGGCTCCATAACCCGCCTAACGTTGGAGCTCCCTATAACTAATAGGCCCGCCCTCTGTGACTGTCGGGACCTTGCCGGAGAATCGGCCACTGGCCCAACAGGCGAGGCATCCTGTGGTGGCTCGGAAACGATGTCATCACCACTAGGAAGCACCCCGTACCTGTTGGAAAGGGGTAAGGCAGCTGCCACGCGGCCAGATCCCACCTTCGCCTTTCGGCCAGGCACGCGCGAGCCCACCACTGTCCGCCATTCACCCTGGAGTGATGGCTGACCGGTAAGATGCTCACTGCCGGAAGACGCAGCGACATCAGGGGTTCCATGTGATTCCAAGGCCACCGAAGTAGGCATAGGTCTCACCACAGTTGCCCCAACGCCACTACGAGCCGACGCCTGCGCCTCGAGCTCGATGAGCGTAACAGACAAAGCCTCCACCTGCCCCCGAAGAGTGGCCAATTCTCCTTGCGTCCGCTCACAACAACCACAGTCCCTACACATGACTATGTTTACCCTACTCTATACGGTGACAAATTCCCAAGATAATCTTCTGATGAGCTACTCTGATAATCAAGAAACACTCACTGAAATACGAGACGCGAAAACTACGCTGGGTTTTCCCAGAAAAACTATTTAAAGGCTAAGCGCAGCAAATAAGTACAAAAACGCTTTATACAAACAGTACTCGCTGCTGCTGGTGCTCTCGCTCTGGCTGTCACAAGACAACTGCTGATTCAAGTGACTACTGGCTAACGGCCGCGAAACAAACAAAAGACGGTTTTAGGGCGCTTTCTGTTCTAAACGATCAAGAAAACACTAAGAAATCTAACACGAAAACTACGTAAAGTTTTATCAAGAACTGTTAGTTACTATGCAGAGCAGATAAACACAAATAGAATCCCTTCCTTAGTGGAAGGTCGTAAACAAAATGCAAAATAAACGCTTTATACAAACAGTACTCGCTGCTGCTGGTGCTCTCGCTCTGGCTGTTCAGAGTTGAAAAGCGAGACCAAAAGCTAACAGCTCTCCTCTCGCCAAGTAACAACGCGCCACGCGGTCAGTCTAACTCACCCTTCTTCGACTGGAGCATAGCTGTGGACGCTTCCCGTACCGGCGGCAGACTGCGTCCCTTTTTCTTCTCCAGCCTATTCCACGCTCCGCGTGGCCCGGAAAACCCGAAGATACCATTTCCACCACCAACCTAACGCAGGTGGATTTCTCACCAGTAGCGCAAACCTCTTTGCCTACTTGACCACTACGAGAGTTGGCTATTCTGTACAACTGCTGCTGAATCTGTATGACTATCACAGATTTTCTGCAGCAGACTACGCCACCGTCTAGCAACGTGACACACAACCGCATTCATTATACACACCACTATGAGAGTTACGAGAAAAGAGAAACATAGAAAAGAAAGAGAAATGCCTGTGAAAGTGGGCAACCAGGTAACGTGATGTTATATCAGTGCTTACAGAGTAGAGTTAGATTAACGAGGGCGTTGGCAGTGTGATGTTGCACCTAGTCTGGCACGGATGCGAGAACTCACGGTTGGGGAGGGTTTCATGAAACTGGTGTATCATCTCCTTAGTTAGTGCCACATGTTCTATCGGTAACGAATCTGGGTATCCTGCTGCCTACGGGAGGCCCTGAACACCTCGCAGACAGTTCATAGGGACACTTGCCAAGTGCGCACCAGCATTGTCCTGTTGGAAAATGACACCACGATACTGTCACATGACAAGTAGCACGTGAGGACGCAAGATGTCCGTGACGTACAGTTGTGCAGTCAGACTTCCTTCGATCTCTGCCCACCGTAACGTGAAGACATTCCTCATGACGCCACGAGTGACGCCGTTGTGCTCCTCCGAGACACTGGAGCAGCAGAATCACGATTCAACGGTGTTCTCGGATGGGAGGCACAGATGAAGGGGATGTAAAGTTCTTGGTTGCGCGACACGGCGACCCTCCTTTGTAATCGTCACACGTGATCGATCGGAGTCTTGATGACGTGTGTGCCTGCCCTCCCCTCACGTTGCTACGCTGTTCAACATCGGATCGCTGTCTCACCCGAATACCCCATAAATATGGATGTTAGACGACTCGAGCAGCCGGCCAGATGCAGACCCAGAATGTGACCCTTTTCAAATCCTGTTAGGTGCTGATTACGCTGTCCCACGCGTCTACGCAGCAAGTCAGTGCCCTTCGAAGTGATCACTCAACATCTGAGGCTGTTCACGCCTCTTATACGTCGTACCACGCCTGTGTCAACTGTAAACACAAACCTCCATTCTGGTTGCCGTTCTACCTGTCACAGAAATGCACCTGGAATGGTTTAAATGTCCGTTGATGGGGTGTACGTGTTCCAAGTTACATTGAACTGCCAGAGAAACTGGTATAGGCGTGGGTATTCGAATACAAACAGGCAGAGTACGGAGCTGCTGTCGGCAACGGCTTTATAAGACAAGGGTCTGGCGCAGTTGTGAGATCGGATGCTACAATGGCAGGTTATCAAGATTTAAGTGAGTCTGAACGTGGTGTTATAGTCGCCGCACGAGCGATGGGACACAGCGTCTCCGAGGTAACCATGAAGTGGGGATTTTCCCGTACGACCATTTCACGAGTGTATTGTGAATATCAAGAATCCGGTGAAACATCAAATCTCCGATATCGCTGTGGCTGGAAAAAGATCGTGAAAATTGGGACCAACGACGACTGAAGAGAATCGTTCAACGTGACTAAAGTGCAACCTGTCCGCAAATTGCTGCAGTTTTCAGTGCTGGGCCATCAACAAGTGTCAGCGTGCGAACCATTCAACGAAACATCATCGATATGGGTCTTCGGCCCACTCGTGTACCCTTTATGACTGCACAACACAAAGCTTTAACGCCTCGCCTTGCCTGTCAACACAGACATTGGACTGTTGATGACTGGAAACATGTTGTCTAGTCGGACGAGTCTTGTGTCAAATTGTTTTCGCATTTGCGACATTACCATGTAGCCATTTGGGGCACACTACGGCAGAACTGTCAGGCTGTGATTTGAAGCCGGCCGGTGTGGCTGTGCGGTTCTAGGCTCTTCAGTCTGGAACCGCGTGACCGCTACGGTCGCAGGTTCGAATCCTGCCTCGGGCATGGATGTGTGTAATGTCCTTAGGTTAGTTAGGTTTAAGTAGTTCTAAGTTCTAGGGGACTGATGACCTCAGACGTTAAGGTCCATAGTGCTCAGAGCCATTTGAACCATTTTGAATCCGCACACCTGTGGCAGACAATTGCGGGAGAATCGTGAATCTCAAAAACGTTGGTGTTGATAGTGCTACATTAACATCGATTGCACCCGTACCATATTTCTATGAACCAGGAATTGCATGGCGAAGACTTTGAACGTCGTGTACAGTTCTGCCACTGGGCACAAAAGAAATTACGGGACGATGACATATTTTTTGCACACGTTCTATTTAGCGACGAAGCGTGATTCACCAACAGTGGTAACGTAAACCGCATCATATGCACTATTGGGCAACGGAAAATCCACAATGGCTGCGACAAGTGGAACATCAGTGACCTTGGCGGGTTAATGTATGGTGCGGCATTATGGGAGGAAGGATAATTGGCCCCCATTTTATCAATGGCAATCTAAATGATGCAATGTATGCCAATTTCCTACGTAATGTTCTAGCGATGTTACTACTAGATGTTTCACTGCATGACAGAATGACGATGTTCTTCCAACATGATGGATGTCTGGCACATAGCTTGCGTGCTGTTGAAGCGGTATTGAACAGCATATTTCATGACAGGTGGATTGGTCGTCGAAGCACCATACCATGGCCCACGCGTTCACCGGATCTGACGTCCCCGGATTTCTTTCTGAGGGGAAAGTTGAAGCTACCGTGATCCACCGAAAACGCCTGACAACATGCGTCAGCGCATTGTCAACGCATGTGCGAACATTACGGAAGGCGAACTACTCGCTGCTGAGAGGAAAGTCGTTACACGTATTGCCAAATGCATTGAGGTTGACGGACATCATTTTTGGCATTTATTGCACTAATGTGGTATTTGCGGGTAATTACGCTGTTACAGCATGCGTTCTCAGAAATGACAAGTTCACAAAGGTACATGTATCACATTGGAACAACCGAAATAAAATGTTCAAACGTAGTTACGTTCTGTATTTTTATTTAAAAAACCTACCTTTTACCAACTGTTCGTCTAAAATTGTGAGCCGTATGTTTGTGACTATTACAGCGCCATCTATCACAAACCGAAAAAAGTGGTCGAATTAAAATATTCGTATTTCTTTACGTACTACACGAATATGCAATAAAAAAGGGGGGTTCCTATTTTAAAAAACGCTGTTGATATCCGTTTGACATATGGCAGTGCCATCTAGCGGGCCAACCATAGCGCCATCTGGTTTCCCCCTTCAAGCTAGACGAGTTTCGTTGTTTGTAGTTTTTTCGTGAGATATTTGGCTCTGACACGATCAATGGACCACTCTGTATACAGTCGTCAGAATCCATGACGACGGATAGAAACCAGTAACTACAGTTTGAAACGAGACGCATCTGACAAGTTGAATACATAAAGTAGCTTACGAAAAGAGCATTTCCTGAACATCACAAACAATGCGAAAGATCTCTCAGCCAACTGGGAGTTGTCAATTCGTACAGTTACCTACCTTACATTACCGTTCGCATATGCACGGCAGTATTGTGTCCGAGGAGCTGCAACTCCTTCATCACGTCCGCCATTTGGAGCCGATGTTTCAGGCCACATAATTGTACCGTGCGGACACGTTTTATCATCGACAGTGGCCGCTCGCTATTAGCCTGCCTGGCGCAATAGCTTCTCGAGCGGCTTTTCGCCTGCAGAGGGCAGGTCTGCGGGCCGGCATTTAAGCGCTGAGGCGGTGTGTGTTCGACAGCGGCCGGAGTAAACGTCTGGGCGCAGTGGCCGACAGTGTTCTTGGTCCGCTGATAAAAGTCGCGTTTTTGGCCACTGCGAGGTCGGTGGGACTGACAGTTGTTTGGCTGGGGCAGTGAAGATTGCTCGTCGGCAAAGCTATCCCTGCGTGATGTACGGAATCCGACTTGTTTTCGGCATTTGAATTTCTGTGGTGCCGGGTTGGGTTCCTGTCAGTTTCAAGAAGCGGGTGCAGGGCTATCTGGTGAACAGCATCCGTTGGTTCTCGCTTCTTGGCAAACTGGTCATAACACCTACTTGATGACTGCCCGTGGTCGTGCGCTTCTTAACTTACGCTTCGCTCTGCAAGTCGATTACCGTGTGCATTATTAATGTGTCGCGCAATGGCTATTCTAGCTCGCCATCCTGGTTATCCATCGTGACATGCAGACATCTTCATTCGCGAGTTACGTTTCTCTGAATGTCTATGTGACTAAACAAGTGGTGCTCTAGATGTTTGACTAAGTTTGGCGGCACCTGTAATTAGAAAATTTGTTGTTCATTTTGGAGTTAGGCCCTTCATGAGGATTTGTACACCGCGACTAGAGACGAAACAGCTCGGAAAGGAATCGACGGTACGGCAGACTCGATCTCAAAGGTCTTGCGCCTTCAGTACGTAAAAGAACGACGTAATATACCTGACATGAGGCCAATAACACAATAAATAACCAAAACGACGAACACCTCAGAGTAAGACGGCGAAACTGACTTAGCGAACAACATAGACGATGATGAGGACACGTTACTTGACCAAATCATCTACTACATAAGCCATGGCAGGTTATTGCACCCAGGATCAGGTAAAAGCTGTACAGTGGGGGAATGCACAAAGCCCAATAGCCCAATTACAACAAGAACCAGCGGTGGGTGCATGGCTCGGTTTCATTCAGATCACGTATTTATCTTCATCACCATCACCATACGACGATGATGATGATTGTTATTATTTATTACTGCTTTGTGTTAGGGAGTTGGTGTTGAGTGGAAGGTTCAAAATGGCTCTGAGCACTAGAACATAGAACTACTTAAACCTAACTAACGTAAGGACATCACACACATCCATGCCCGAGGCAGGATTCGAACCTGCGACCGTAGCGGTCGCTCGGCTCCAGGCTGTAGCTCCTAGAACCGCACGGCCACTCCGGCCGGCAGTGTATTTACAGTGTCTGTTTGTGTTCTAAACGCAAATTGTTGATTACTGGTTCGTGTGTTACAAGGTAGCTAAAAAGGCCGGGGTACGATAAACGCCTTTACTGAGTGTCTACGTCTCTACTGGCGATCTCCATCCAAGCTAAAGTGAAGAAAGAGGAATTGCTTTGCTCTGCAACTCCCACTTGCATCATGCTCTGAATGTAATGTTATTGCGCTTGCGTGGAATGAGTGGTCTTCCTTCGAATTATGTGCAGAAGTTTTGTGATAGTTGATGGCTGATGTTAATCAACTGTTTGTTTCATTCAATATGTTTTGAAACTTGTAATGTGGAATATGCAGGTTAATTTTATAGACTTGTGATCTGATTAGCTCCTGTGCTAAGCATCTATCATTTTTTTTTTAAAAAATAATGTTGTTCTCAAAACATAATTCATTTAAATTTCATTCAGTCATTTCTCAAAGTTATGTAATTTTACCAACAGTTATGTTGTTGAAATTTGATTTCCGGGGATAGCTGCTCTGATTGTCCTGCATTGTTTTCAGCGATTTAATAAATTGATTTGCGTTTTTACAAATATCGTAGTAAATTTGTGGCCCAGTATCCTTCCACTCAACACCAACTCCCTAACACAAAGCAATGACAATAATAACAATCATCGTCATGTGGTGGTGGTGGTGGTGATAAATACGTGATCCGGATAAAAGCGAGCCATGCGCCCACCGCTGGTTCTTGTTGTAATTGGGCTATTGGGCTGTGCCACTGTACAGGATTTTTCCTGACCCTGGGTTCAATAACCTGTCACGGATTATGTAGTAGGTGATTTGGTGAAGTAACGTGTTGTCATCAACGTCTATCTTGATGGTGTTGGGACAGCAACAAGCCACAAATTTACTTTCAGTTCCTTTATTCAAAGGGTACCGTAACCCGTTCCGAATCGTTCTGATTCATCCTCAGACGGTTTACACCCTTTCTTTATGACATGTGGTGTGTTTCTTACAGATTAATTGTCGTGAAATGTCGGTTTGGAGTGTTTATTTTCATAACATTCGTCCAACAGATGTGAATATATTCCCACTGCATTCTTATTGTTGCACACGTAAATTTTTCTCACTGAACACTAGATTTGTCACTGAGAATATTTCTATCACGCACCACATGTTTTGATACATACAAAAACCGGTAACGGTACCCTTTGAATAAAGGAACTGAAAGTAAATTTGTGGCTGGTTGCTGTCCCAACACCATCAACATTTGTCTTCAAACAACAGCCACGGTCTCTATCATGTCATCATATGACATATATTGGATGAGTCAGTTTCGCCATCTTACTCTGAGGTGTTCGGCGTTTTGATTATTTATTGTGTCATTGGTCTCATGACAGGTATATTTTGTTCTTTTACGTGCTGAAGGTGCAGGATGCTGTGTCTAGACAAGACAGTCTAGACACAAGGCAGGTAGCCGAAAGGGCACGCGTCAACTCAAGCCGTCTTGCGTTAAGTCTGAAACAGGATACGTGATGAAAGCCATAAAGAAAAGAACGGAGCTTCTCGTATACTTAACTTTAATTCTTTGTGGTACATTTCTCTTGATAATACAAGTGAGACTCTCTCCAGATATGGTTAATGGCGCCTTGCTAGGTCGTAGCCATGGACTTAGCTGAAGGCTATTCTAACTGTCTCTCGGAAAATGAGAGAAAGGCTTCGTACGTGTAGTCGCTAGCAATGTCGTCCGTACAACTGGGGCCCGCATCTCGTGGTCGTGCGGTAGCGTTCTCGCTTCCCACGCCCGGGTTCCCGGGTTCGATTCCCGGCGGGGTCAGGGATTTTCTCTGCCTCGTGATGGCTGGGTGTTGTGTGCTGTCCTTAGGTTAGTTAGGTTTAAGTAGTTCTAAGTTCTAGGGGACTGATGACCATAGCTGTTAAGTCCCATAGTGCTCAGAGCCATTTGAACCATTCGTACAACTGGGGCGAGTGCTAGTAAGTCTCTCGAGACCTGCCGTGTGGTGGCGCTCGGTCTGCGATCACTCAGTGGCGACACGCGGGTCCGACATGTACTAATGGACCGCGGCCGATTTAAGCTACCACCTAGCAAGTGTGGTGTCTGGCGGTGACACCACACAGGACCTTTGAGATCGAGTCTGCTGTACCGTCGATTCCTTTCCGAGCTGTTTCGTCTCTAGTCGTGGTGTACTGATCCTCGTGTGTGTGCCCCTGTCGTCTGGCCCAAGTCAGAAGTGTGCAGTATACCACGAAGTTCTGTGGGGAACCTCTCTGCCTACACGTCCGCTTCTCGTGGTCTCGCGATCGCGTTCTCGCTTCCCGAGCACGGGGTCCCGGGTTCGATTTCCGGCGGGGTCAGGGATTTTCACCTGCCTCGAGATGACTGGGTGTTTGTGTTGTCCTCATCATTTCATCATCATTCACGAAAGTGGCAAGATTGGTCTGAGCAGAGGTTGAGAATTTGTACGGGCGCTGACAACCGCGCGGTTAAGCGCCCCATAAACCAAACATCATCATCATCTCTGCCCACTGTATCGGTAATCTCGTTGGTCCTGATCGCATGACGCGCAAGCGAAAATGAACTCTAAGCGTTCAGAAGGACCATTCGAGGCGACTGGCGCCCCAGGGGACACACGTACTGGTGCTCAGAGCCATTTTGACACACGTACTGGTATTGTCCTCTCGGTTAGAGCTACCAGTCGCTTATCATTAGGCCGGCCGCGGTGGCCGAGCGGTTCTAGGCGCGCAGTCCGGAACCGCGCGACTGCTACGGTCGCAGGTTCGAATCCTGCCTCGGGCATGGATGTGTGTGATGTCCTTAGGTTAGTTAGGTTTAAGTAGTTCTAAGTTCTAGGAGACTGATGACCACAGATGTTAAGTCCCATAGTGCTCAGAACCATTTGAACCACTTTTTTTGCTTATCATTAAAGTAGAGCTACTGACAGAGGTCCAGTGTGGGGTGTAATTATCATATGGGATAGAACATTGGCAGATATTATAGTGAGTTAATGAGCAACAGAATTACGCTGGGAAAAAATTAGTTACAATTCTGACGACCAGGTCAAATTTGGTGCTGTGAATGTAAGGAAGATGAAAATGAATATTTGCATTTGTATTGGATTAGGAACTGGACGTCGGCAGAGGTCAAACAAGTGACATGGGCATAATGTTGATTTTATTATTAACTTACGTATTTCTTCGGTATGAGCACTGGAGACGTCGATGAGCTTCTGCATCTGTAAAACGACATCAACAGTTGCTCGCAGCAGTTCCGGCACAGTGGCCTTCAGATCAGGTATAGACCAAGCGTGTCCCTGACAAACGAGTTCGTTTAGATATCCCCAGAGCGAAAAGTCACATGGGTTGAGACCACGTGGTCTTGCAGGCCATGCATCTGGAAAACCTCTGGATAACACGTTTGTGGAAGTTTGTAATAAACAGACCTTTCACTAGGCGAGCGACATGAGGTGTTGCCTCATCTTGCTTGAAAACAGCGGTTTCCACACAGTCGCATTGTTCCAAACCAGGACTCACATGCTCTACAAGGAGGTCTCGATAACATGCAGATTTCACGGTAGATGTATGAGGCCGTCTTGGTACATTCTCTTCAAAGACATCTGGGCACATTCTCGTCAAAGACGAACGGAAGAAGCTTGTCAGTCCACACCACACAGTCACAAACGGCGGGTGCAATGGCTCTTCGCGCGTAAGACGACGTTTAACAGAACCCCGTATTTGGCATTTCTGTGTATCCACTGCACCCAGTAGTGCGAAATGTGCCTTGTCGCTCAGAATGTTGCCCGACCACATGCCATCAGCTTCGATCCGTGCCAGAAACCGAAGAGGAAAGTTGGTACGGATCATGAGGTTTCAGTTGGTGCACCCTCTGGATCTTGTACGGGTACCAGTGCAAAATCAATTGCAAAACTTTCCGTACTGTTGAAACTTCCTGGCAGATTAAAACTGAGTGCCCGACCGAGACTCGAACTCGGGACCTTTGCCTTTCGGGGGCAAGTGCTCTACCATCTGAGCTACCGAAGCACGACTCACGCCCGGTCCTCACAGCTTTACTTCTACCAGTATCTCGTCTCCTACATTCCAAACTTTACAGAAGCGCACACTCCGCTGCAGAGTGAAAATCTCATTCTGGAAACATCCCCCAGGCTGTGGCTAAGCCATGTCTCCGCAGTATCCTTTCTTTCAGGAGTGCTAGTTCTGCAAGGTTCGCAGGAGAGCCTCTGTAAAGTTTGGAACGTAGGAGACGAGATACTGGCAGAAGTAAAGCTGTGAGGACCGGGCGTGAGTCGTGCATCGGTAGCTCAGATGGTAGAGCACTTGCCCGCGAAAGGCAAAGGTCCCGAGTTCGAGTCTCGGTTGGGCACACAGTTTTAATCTGCCAGGAAGTTTCATATCAGCGCACACTCCGCTGCAGAGTGAAAATCTCATTCTGGTTTCCGTTCTGTTGACCAGTGGCGGGGTGAGGGGGGGGGGGTGGATAATTATCGTTACACAGCTCGAGCACTAGCACTAGCACCGTCAGTCAACAACCTCGTCAATAAGTTTCACTACATAGCACGCCTGCCTCTTCATGGTACCACACCAAGCGCACCTGTGTTTTCGAATTCTATTATCATCTTTAAACCGTTTAATGTCATCGGTCCTCTCCTCAGACCTTTCGTACTCTCTTAATGCAGCACTATAGTTGCTGCCGCTCGCATAAAACAGTTTCACTAACAGCGCACGTTCTGTTTCCTTGATAGCCATAATGTTCGCTCACGTCATGACTCATGAAATGACAGCGTGAACTTCATACCGCCATACAGACAGTGCACATCGAGAGATTGTCACCAGGTGACCACAGTTGGAACTAATGGTTTTTCGCAGTGTAGATCGGTTACACATTAGCGCATTAGCTTATCTACCAAGCTTCGCTGCCACACGATAGTTACAGCTCACACTGTGTCTACTTATTGGCACTTGTTGACAGCAAGGTAATGATCCATCCGGGCAGTGCGATGGCTCCTGGAGCGGCACGTATTGTGTGCATGGTGATTGTCAGTGAAGCTTGCATTGATGCGGCAGGAAGAAGCAGTGGTGCTCGCAGTGACGCAGGAGTGGCACCGCGCCGTCTTTTTAGGCGAGTCTTGATGGAGAACACACGTTCACACACTGCATTCATCGTCATACGGGCCCAGCTCAAAACGTGGTGGTATCAGCTTCCGCTGGGTGCACAACACGATCGGCGCAGGTCCGCACGGCTGGTACTTTTGTTAGGAGGCCATCATATTTCTGACTTGTCGAGGCCAATGGGCGTGTTCTGGTTAGAGGTCCCCATAACATAACTTTTCAAACAGATAATGCGAGACCACACGTTGATCTCGATACCGAGGATAACGAACTTCATCTAGCCAGCAAACTCTCCAGACCTTTCATCCATTCACAACACCTGGTCATGCCTTACTGAGACTTGATGAACTCAGATGAAGCGGGGTGGAATGACGTTTCTGTACTTGTCAGTAGTTACGGGGTCAGGAATTTTCTTCACTCGGGGACGGGGTGTTGTGTTGTGTTGTTCTCATCATTTCGTGATCACTGACACGCAAGTCGCCTAAATGGCGTCAGCTCAAAAGACTTGCACCCGGCGTCAACGAGCCACCACAAGACAGGCAGACTGCCTTCCATTCGGTGGCCATTGGAGTTATCAATCTTATTATTATTATTATTATTATTATTATTGACATGTTCCATTTCATAGAGTAATACTACTTGTACATGTTTCGGTTTATTTAATTACAAGGAAAGATTATGTTCCAATTATTGCGTAATTTCTCTCTAAATTGATACTGCTTTAAATTACTATGGAGTTCGTTTTGCAATTGGTGACTGAAATTAATACAGTTAGAAATTAGACTGAATTACAGATTTTTTAAAAGTTAGAACTTTGATTGAATTACAAATTTTGTAAAAGGTTTTTAGAAAGAGTTGTATCAATTCACTCTTGCTAGCTGGCCAGTTTCTGCTTGTATTACTACACTTTTCACACAGCACTTCTCTCTGCCCGTCTAAGATGTTCAGTGAAGTTAGTCCCATTCTTACTCTTTGTAGGAAATGTACCTTTTATACCCCCAAATCTCTTACAGTTTAATCACATAGCACTTAATGCGTACAATAAGTTATTTTCTTATTTGCTGTAATTCTTGCTGATGCAATATTAATGGCCAGCACTGCGTATACACCAAATGAACATATTGTTATTATTATTATTCTACTACTACTACTTATTATTATTATTGTATACACAAAAGCAACCTGTGAGCATAGCATACTCACAATCTCAGATGAGTTGTAAATATGGTAGATGTGCCTCGTCTTGCTACCCACGCGTTCTAATAGCAAAAACAAATGGACGACATGGCTCGAAGTGGTTGAAACAACGTCTGTGGACTAGTAGAAGAAGATTTTGTCGCGAAATTGGTCGCGAGATATGATGTGGGACTCATACTGATGTACGTGGTCTTGGCGTAAGTTATCTGCCTGACTGTACCTTGGGTGCAGCAGTTCGCCTTCTGAGACGATCAGTTTAAGTCAATGGCGAAATGCACCCAGGTAGTCATGGACACATTTTAGACAGTAGCATGTTGTGCGTCAGTCTACAATCCGCCTGGCTGCGAAACAAAGAGTATTACATCGTGTTTCTACAAAGATCTCATGCATTTACTAGACTGGCCGATCGAAGACCAGGTGTGCTACACTTCATTCAATATCTTTGGAGTAACTCTGGCGGTGAGTTTGTTTCAGATCAGCTCAGACAAAACCTGGACATCAGTGTAGAAAGTTAACACGTTCACTGCCATCGGCGCACCAGCGCGTCCGGCCGATACTAGTGCATATGCCGTCGACGCGCCTGCGCGGCGAGACACTCAGCTGTTTCTCAGCGCCACAGTTTAGTCGGGCACAGCCATTCGGTGTGGTTCATTGCGCAGGCACTCTAAGAACGTATTGTTTTCAATTTTTGCGGGTGCGGTTCGTGTGTTTTCCCTACAGTTTTTCTCTGTTGTGGGACTGAAAATGGAAGACAATCGTGACACGGCGGGCCCTTCAGAACCTAAGAAACGTAAAACACAGGACACAAGAAACGTACAAAAACTAACGGATGCGGAATTATTACGAATATTAGAAGAAAGCGATTCGGAAACGGAACTGGCCAGTGAGGAGGACGGCGTGGAATCCAGTGAAGAGTCTGACGGAGCCGAGTTTGTTTTAGATGAGACTGTAGAAATGGCTGTGAATCCTAGCGACAGGGAAATGGCAGAAGGAGTGGTAACAAGAGATAACGCAGCTGATACAACTGTTGCGTGGGAAAGAGAGCCAGTTGGAATGATAAATTGCCCATTTATAAAAAATGAGGGACTGCTTATTCAACCGACGGAAAACACTCCCTTAGATTATTTTCGTCTTTTGCTGACGGACGAATTTCTATTGACAGTTGTAGAAGAAACAAATCGAAACGCGATTGAATTATTCCTTTCTGCGGGAACCAAAGGACAATCACGAATAAACTGTTGGAAAGATGTGACTGTTGGCGAATTGTTAGTGTTCTTGGGAGTTTTCCTGCACATGGGAAATGTAAAGATGAGGAATTTGCAGGACTATTGGAAAAAGGACGCTTTATTCAACGTGAAAGGAATTGCCGATAGTATTTCACGAAATCGTTTTCTGCTAATACTACGTGCATTACACTTTTCTGAAAATCCAAAACAGGGCAAACCAACACCATCCGACAGGTTGTATAAAATACGTCCCGTTATCAATTTTTTCAATGAAAGGATGTGCCAAGTTTACTACCCTGGACGGGAACTGTCTCTGGACGAATCAATGATCCTTTGGCGTGGACGATTACTTTTCCGCCAATACATCAAAAACAAAAAGCACAAATATGGCATAAAGCTATATATTTTGACAACTCCCACTGGAATGGTCCTAAAATTCGCGGTATACACTGGCATGCTGGACGATTTAGGAGGAAGAGGCCATGCGCAAAAAATTGTTCTTCATTTACTAGATGAAAAGTTGAATGCTGGTCACCATGTGTACATGGACAATTACTATAACAGCTTCGCATTGGCAAAGCTGCTCCTGGATAAGAAGACCCACTGCACGGGAACTCTGAGGGCGAATAGGAAGGATACACCCAAGGAAATACAGGAAGCAAAACTACGAAAAGGTGAAGCCGTTGCCAGATTTGCGGAAGGAGTTATGATAGGTAAGTGGCGTGATAAGAGGGAGGTTTGCTACATTTCTAATGCATTTACAAATGAAATGGTTGAGGTTGAAACCAAAAGAAAGGAGAAGAAATCTAAGCCCTTGGCCATTGTAAACTACAATAAATTTATGGCGGGAGTTGATCGGCACGATCAGATGTTATCATATTACCTCTCGGAACGCAAAACCATACGCTGGTACAAGAAACTTTTTATCCACGTTGTGGAAATGATACTGACAAACGCACATGCCCTACACAATAAATATTGTGGCACAAAAATGCCCCTCCAAGAATTTAGACTCAGTATTATAAGAGCACTATTGCCACGAAAGCAGGTAGAACGGCCAGTCAGAAATCCCCAACATGTTGTGGTAAAACGAGAATCAAATGGAAAATCAAAAACACCGCGAAAAAAGTGCAGATCATGCGCCAGCCGTGGACAACGAACAGACACGATTTACGAGTGCCTAGATTGCCCAAATAAAGCAGGATATTGTTTGAATTGTTGTGTTATTCACCACCTCTAAAGGCAGATAGCACTTTCGTTGCTCATTTATTTTTCGACAGTTATGTGTCGGTACTATTCTTAAACTTTGTATTTATTTTATTTGTTTGAGAGTAATGGATAAAGCTCTAGATTGTATTTTTCTTAGATTTGACATACATTTTATTTCAGAAGTTTCTTCGAGATCTTGTGTTTGTATTTGAATGTTTCTACTATATTTTTTGTCCAATAAATATGTCGTTTGTCAGTAGGATGTTTCGTTTCATTTATGAATATAAAATGAAATTGTAGTAACCTAAACTGTCACACTAACCAGGAACAATACACTAGACGCATTGGCGCGTCCACGGCCACCCGCTACAGAATATGGCCTGATATGCCACTGACGCCTTAGTGCGCCCCAAAACAACTTTGATTCACGAGAGTAAATTTGATTGTGTACTTATAAAATAAATACATGTTATATTACTTTTAGCAATATATTTTCAGATTCTATTAAGAAAAATATTGGTTACGTGGCAAAGCAAGGCCAATTACAGTGGCAGTGAACGTGTTAACAGCAGATTTCTCTAAATTAGTCAGTATTGCAATAACAGCAAAAAGAGACGCTTCACGCTATTAGTTGAAATGATTTTTTGCAAAGGAAGGAAGCTGCTGGCCACAGCATAGCCGCCGAAGTCGTGAGTGAGCTTCCCTTGTCCTTATTACTTTGATTACCTTTGCTACGATCTCAAGCGAGTCAATACTCACCCTAGCACTTACTTACTAAGATGGACTGAAGAAACGAAAATCTACGTTTATGGCATTTCTAGATTTCGAGAAAGTTTTTGACGAATTTACTGGAACGCACTCTCTCAAACGGTGAAGGTAGCAGGGATAAAATAAAGAAAGCGAAAAATTATTTACAACTTGTACAGAAACCAGACTGCAGTTACAAGGAGATGAACGGGAGGCACCAGCCGAGAAGGGAGTGAGACAGATTTCTATCCTATCGCTCATGTTATTCAATCTGTACATTGAACAAGCAGTAACAGGTAGCAAATTCGAAAGGATCTGGAGTTAAAGGAGGAGAAATAAAAGTTTGATGTCTGCGGACGACGCTGCAATTTTGTTGGAGCAGTTGACCAGAACGGATAGTGTCTTGAAAAACGGTTATACAGGGTGTTTCAAAAATGACCGGTATATTTGAAACGGCAATAAAAACTAAACGAGCAGCTATAGAAATACACCGTTTGTTGCAATATGCTTGGGACAACAGTACATTTTCAGGCGGACAAACTTTCGAAATTACAGTAGTTACAATTTTCAACAACAGATGGCGCTGCAAGTGATGTGAAAGATATAGAAGACAACGCAGTCTGTGGGTGCGCCATTCTGTACGTCGTCTTTCTGCTGTAAGCGTGTGCTGTTCACAACGTGCAAGTGTGCTGTGGACAACATGGTTTATTCCTTAGAACAGAGGATTTTTCTGGTGTTGGAATTCCACCGCCTAGAACACAGTGTTGTTGCAACAAGACGAAGTTTTCAACGGAGGTTTAATGTAACCAAAGGACGGAAAAGCGATACAATAAAGGATCTGTTTGAACAATTTCAACGGACTGCGAACGTGACGGATGAACGTGCTGGAAAGGTAGGGCGACCGCGTACGGCAACCACAGAGGGCAACGCGCAGCTAGTGCAGCAGGTGATCCAACAGCGGCCTCGGGTTTCCGTTCGCCGTGTTGCAGCTGCGGTCCAAATGACGCCAACGTCCACGTATCGTCTCATGCGCCAGAGTTTACACCTCTATCCATACAAAATTCAAACGCGGCAACCCCTCAGCGCCGCTACCATTGCTGCACGAGAGACATTCGCTAACGATATAGTGCACAGGATTGATGACGGCGATATGCATGTGGGCAGCATTTGGTTTACTGACGAAGCTTATTTTTACCTGGACGGCTTCGTCAATAAACAGAACTGGCGCATATAGGGAACCGAAAAGCCCCATGTTGCAGTCCCATCGTCCCTGCATCCTCAAAAAGTACTGGTCTGGGCCGCCATTTCTTCCAAAGGAATCATTGGCCCATTTTTCAGATCCGAAACGATTACTGCATCTCGCTATCTGGACATTCTTCGTGAATTTGTGGCGGTACAAACTGCCTTAGACGACACTGCGAACACCTCGTGGTTTATGCAAGATGGTGCCCGGCCACATCGCACGGCCGACGTCTTTAATTTCCTGAATGAATATTTCGATGATCGTGTGATTGCTTTGGGCTATCCGAAACATACAGGAGGCGGCGTGGATTGGCCTCCCTATTCGCCAGACATGAACCCCTGTGACTTCTTTCTGTGGGGACACGTGAAAGACCAGGTGTACCGCCAGAATCCAGAAACAATTGAACAGCTGAAGCAGTACATCTCATCTGCATGTGAAGCCATTCCGCCAGACACGTTGTCAAAGGTTTCGGGTAATTTCATTCAGAGACTACGCCATATTATTGCTACGCATGGTGAATATGTGGAAAATATCGTACTATAGAGTTTCCCAGACCGCAGCGCCATCTGTTGTTGACAATTGTAACTACTGTAATTTCGAAAGTTTGTCTGCCTGAAAATGTACTGTTGTCCCAAGCATATTGCAACAAACGGTGTATTTCTATCGCTGCTCGTTTAGTTTTTATTGCCGTTTCAAATATACCGGTCATTTTTGAAACACCCTGTAAGATGAACGTCAACCAAATTATAAGAAAGGTAATGGAATATGGTTGAATTAAATCACGTCATGCTGAAGGCATTATATTAGAAAATGATACGCTAAAACAGTAGATCCGGTTTGCTATTTGGGCAGCAAAATAAGTGACGATTCCCGAAGTAGAAGGAACGTGAAATGCAAGCCTGGCAACAGCAAGAAAATCAGTACCGTAAAAGAAAATTATGTTAACTAATTTATTAGGAAGTCGCTTTTTAAAGGTATTTGTCATGAACATAGCCTTTTACGGAAGTGAAACGTGCAAAATAAAGAGTTCAGAAGTAGACAGTAGAAGCTTTTGAAATGTCGTGCTACGGAAGAATGCTAAAGACTATATGGGTGCGCAGAACAATCATAGAAAATGTAGTGATTCAAATAGGGGAAAAATGTATGCTCAAGTTGACTGAAAGGAGATTGGTTGATAGAAGACCGCCTAAGGGACCAGTTCTTAGTTATGTAATGGAAGAAAGTATGTCGGGCAAAAGTTTCAAAGGTAGACCGAGGCACGGCTGCAGTGAGCCGCTTCACATGGCTGTAGGCTGCAGTAGCTGTGCAGAGATGACGAGTACAGTGGGTAGGTGCAGAAAAACCAGTCTGCGGGCTGAGGACCACATCAACAACAACAACAACAACAACAACAACAAGAACAACAACAACAACGACAACGTGCTCTCTTGTCTCACGCTCTCTACACTCACAAGGGGAGCGTCTGACATACGGGTCACCGATTTTGATCAAGTTTAGCAAGGAAGTTCTATATTGAAAATAAAGATACACGTCTTTCGGCCTTTTAATAGATGCCCTCTAGTTTTTGAAGAACTCGAGGTAAAATTTGACGACGGACAGTCGTGCTTTCAATGCTATGCATAATAATATCGTTAAAAAACAAACATTTTTATAACATGGGGTCCAAATTCAGTGATGTTAGAGTTATCAGCGTTGCTCTGTTTTCATGTTGTAGCTTGGGTACGCGTCACTGAATGTGCTCAGCAGAGCGAAGTCGGCGGTCGAGCGTCAAGGAATTAGGCCACCAAACAGCTGGGTGTTCGGTTCATGGTCTTACATTTTTATTTTTTCGTTCCATATTTTTTGTGTATTTGATAATATTCTGCTAACGAGGATACCTTTCCTTTTTTTTCAAATTTATATGTCATAGATCTATTTTTAGCGACGTGAATCAGATATGTTTTTCACGAACAATGTAGCGGAAAACAAAATAATGTGGTGAGATTTCGCTCATGTGTTCCACATGGTGCTAAAAATATTTCTTTTTGCCTGTTTCTATGATACGTTTCGCCACATTATTGTGACAACGCTTACGAATAGACGAACAGTTACGTTTACTTTAGGTGTATTTTTGCACTGTGTATCACAGTGAAAATAACTGTCAGAACATTATAACATATACTTATTTAGTTATTAATAACACGTCCTGATGTTTTACTGTAAAAAAGGGCAAAGAAAAGTATTGCATTATCAGTTAACACTGAAACAAACATAGACTGAGAAAAAGTCACAACGATGAATCGAACACGGCCCTATGGTTTGGTACCCTAATTCCTTGACTTCAGACTCTGACAACACTGAAATGACGTGTACCCAAGCTACAACATGAAGATGCAAGAACCTTAATAACACGAACATTGTTAACGTTATATCAATTAAAATGTTTGTTTCTGGAGGAGCTCTTGACGAGTAGCGTTGAAAATACGGCTTTCCTTCATCAAATTTAACTTCGATGTTTTCGAAAACTAAGCGGTTTCATGCAAAAAGCCGAAACACGTATATCTGTATTTTCAATACAGGACGTCCTTCCAGACTTTACCAAAATCGGTGACCCACTTGTCAGATCGTTCCCTTGTTAGACTCGCCAATGTATTTTTTCCTTTTCAGACAAAGACGGGCGAAGTTGATGCTACCATCGTAAGGGACATCGTAAAAAAATTAAAGTCTTTTTCGTACGAACTCATTAATCATATAAAGCTGCCACCATGTTTTGTACACTACGGGCCATTAAATTTGTTACACCACGAAGATGAAGTGCTACAGACGCGAAATTTAACCGACAGGAAGAAGATGCTGTAATATGCAAATCATTAGCTTTTCAGAGCATTCACACAAGGTTGGCGCCGGTGGCGACACCTACAACGTGCTGACATGAGGAAAGTTTGCAACCGATTTCTCATACACCAACAGCAGTTGACCAGCGTTGCCTGGTGAAACGTTGTTGTGATGCCTCGTGTAAGGAGGAGAAATGCGTACCATCACGTTTCCGACTATGATAAAGGTCGGATTGTAGCCTATCGCGATTGCGGTTTATCGTATAGAGACATTGCTGCTCGCGTTGGTCGAGATCCGATGACTGTTAGCAGAATATGGAATCGGTGGGTTCAGGAGGGTAATACGGAGCGCAGTGCTGGATCCCAACGGCCTTGTATCACTAGCAGCCGAGATGACAGGCATCTTATCCGCATGGCTCTAACGGATCGTGCAGCCACGTCTCTATCCCTGAGTCAACAGATGGGGACGTTTGCAAGACAACAACCATCTGCACGAACAGTTCGACGACGTTTGCAGCAACGTGGACTATCAGCTCGGAGACCATGGCTGCGGTTACCCTTGACGCTGCATCACAGACAGGAGCGCCTGCGATGGTGTACTCAACGACGAACCTGGGTGTACGAATGGAAAAACGTCATTTTTTTCGGATGAATCTGGGTTCTGTTTACAGCATCATGATGGTCGCATCCGTGTTTGGCGACAACGCGGTGAACGCACATTGAAAGCGTGTATTCGTCATCGCCATACTGGCGTATCACCCGGCGTGATGGTATGGGGTGCCATTGGTTACACGTCTCGGTCCCCTCTTGTTCGCATTGACGGCACTTTGAACAGTGAACGTTACATTTCAGATGTGTTACGACCCGTGGCTCTACCCTTCATTCAATCCCTGCGAAACCCTACATTTCAGCAGGATAATGCACGACTGCATGTTGCAGGTCCTGTACGGCTCTTTCTTGACACAGAAAATGTTCGACTGCTGCCCTGGCCAGCACATTCTCCAGATCTCTCACCAATTGAAAACGTCTGGTCAATGGTGGCCGAGCAACTGGCTCGGTACAATACGCCAGTCACTACTCTTGATGAACTGTGGTATCGTGTTGAAGCTGCATGGGCAGCTGTACCTGTACACGCCATCCAAGCTCTGTTTGACTCAATGCCCAGGCGTATCAAGGCCGTTATTACGGCCAGAGGTGGTTGTTCTGGGTACTGATTTCTCAGGATCTATGCACCCAGATTGCGTGAAAATGTAATCACATGTCAGTTGCAGTATAATATATAATAGTTTATCATCTGCATTTCTTCTTGGTGTAGCAATTTTAATGGCCAGTAGTGTAGATGTTCTCGATACATTTCTTAGATCATCAGAGACCTTTTCTTAATTTATTTATTTCTCAGAGTGGGACCTTTTTAGCAGCGACACATCTTTACTTCCGAAGGGGTGTTGTTATATGTCCCTCCCGCCGGAGGCTCGATTCCTCCCTCGGGCATGGGTATGTGTGTGTTGTTCTTAGCACACATACCCATGCTATACAGTGCTAAGCAGTGTTCAAGTCTAGGGACCGATGACCTCAGCAGTTTGGTCCCTTAGGAATTCACACTCATTTGAACATTTGTTGTTAAATTGTTTGTTTATTTATTTGATTTTGGCTTTTGGTTTCATGACCATACAACCAACCATAGTTTAAACACATCAGTACCAACTGTCAGTTTTGTTTGATATCTATGTACAAATGTCAATGCAGTTATAACAAAATAAGTGTAAATTTTATAAAATTACTATGTGTTCACACGACTTACCTCTGTGCCAAATTTAACGTATAGTTTGTCACAACAGAAGATGTAGTACTTTGACTGAATAACTGCACAAATACACCGACATTTTCTGATCTGACGTACTGGATACTGGGGTCCGTCCTCTCCGCAATGCAGTTCTTCGTTTGTGCTCGGCCTTTCGGAGTGGTCGCCTGCGCCTATGGTCCCGTGTTGCTGGTCTCCGCCTCCTCCCTGCCGCGCTCGTAGTACCTAGATGGCAGCTCAATGAGGCCGATTGGCGACCTTCCCCCAGTTGTGACGCCCAGGTGGAATCTCTTACAAACGTCATCCTCAACGCCACTGAACGCTCCATTCCTCACACTTTCTCACTACCACACCGTGTCCCAGACCCTCGGTAGACTGAGGCTTGCCGCGACGCAATTCTTGTGTGGAGACGCCCTCTCCGCATTTTTAACCGTCATCCTACGATAAAAAACTGCATTCATTATAAACAGATGCGTGCACAGTGTGTCGCGTTCTTCGGGATAGCAAAATATCTAGCTGGATTTCATTCACAAATTCTTTTAATAGCTCCACTCCCTCTTCAGCCATGTGGGCCAACCTCTGACGGCTCTCTGGAACCGAGATCCGTGTCCCAATTTATCTCCTGACAGTAGAAGACGATGTCATTTTGGACCCTTCTGCTATCTCGGACACCTCGTGCTGCCATTTTGCGGAAATTTCGAGCTCCTCCCACTATAATCCCGCCTTCCACCATCGGAGACGAGTGGAGGAGGCTCGGGCGATACTCTCGTGAGTTCCTCGAGAGCTGTGTGTATTGAGTTTGTACACGCTAACGTCTCTTGTTGCCAAAAGAGTAGTGACGCGGTGGTGGCCTTTTGCACTCACTTTCAGCTATCCTGTCCGTCTTCTGGGAATATCCTAATATTATATGGCTCATGTCGTCTTACTCTCCACAACTACAAATAGAGCGGTCAACCTGTCCTGAATTTCATTAGTGCAGTGGTAGTATAAAATCCTCTTGACACTGTGTGCTTCACGCACCAATGCCTTGATTGAATCAAAGGATGTATTGCTCTATAACGTCTCCCTTCATCGTTGGTTCGTCTCTCTATTCCTCATCCCACCCCATTCGCATAGTTCTTCAGTCTGTGTGCGGCGCCGTTGGACGACATGGCGTTCCTGAAGCTGCGCATTGCTTAGACAATTGGTCGGCTGCGTGAGGAAATATCTGTCATGACGGCAGAGCTAGTAGCCATTTTAGAAGCACTTAACTACTCATGAAACTGCAATGACGGCAAAATTATCTTAAGGGGGGTAGGACGTCAAACGCGCCGACTTGGAGCAGGAGAGGCACCACAGGACATTTCATTTTCTACTGTCTATAATTTTACAAATAAATTCATAAAACTTTGTCAGCATGACCAGGAAGGATTCAGGATTCACACTCATAGCAGTGGAAGTGCAAAAACGTAACAAAATGAATTTCTTTTAGATATGAAATTTCATCATTTTTTCAATTACTGTTGGCTGCATTTGTTCCTATAGGTACATTTTTCTTCACAAGTAAGAGAGATTCGTTGATGAATTTCGCACAGCATACAAACCATACTTACAGGTGTATGAAACTCTAGAATTTTACAAATCTATTAAAAATTGTGGTAAAAATTGAGATAATTAACTACACAATTTGATTTTTTTCTAAATATAAAGTTTAAAACATAACATTCATTTTTTCATAAATTAAATAGATTCTAGAGTTTCAGACACGTGTAAGTATGGTTCGTATGCTGTGCAAAATTCATCGAATAGTCTCTCTTACTTATGAAGAAAAGTGTACCTGTAGCAACAAATGCAGCCAATAGTAAGTGAAAAAAATGATGAAATTTCACATGTAAAAAAATTATTTCGTTATGTTTTTGAACTTCCGCTGCTACGAGTGTCAATCCTGAATCCTTCCTGGTCATGCTGACAAAGTTTTATGAATTTCTTTGTAAAAGTATAGACAGTAGAAAATAAAATGTCCTGTGGTGCCTCTCCTGCTCCAAGTCGGCCCGTTTGACGTCCTACCCCGCTTAACCGACTCCCGAGAAGCAACCAATATCTTGGAAATCATTTTACACAGTGACACAACTACCCAATCGTTAGCAGGTCATTAGGCTGCAAAATCAGTAGAAAGAAGTAACATTAGTCCGGATCGAAGGCCACACTGGCATCCGCGGCAACGAAAGGGGTGATGTTCAGAGCGTATGAAATGTGTGAAAAAATTTAACTGAATCGCTACAAGGTGAGACTATGCACTTGAACAGGAGCGGATGCGGATGAGCTGTGTTCTCCAGGGGAGCTGGGAGCGCTTATGACGACTTGCGTGACTGAGATAGCAGGCGAGATACCATCGGCCTCCCTCCCTCCCCCACCCTACCACCGCAGAACGTTAATTAACGCGGCGCTCCGGTCTCTGATACCCGGTCTGTTCGCGGGGACGTGCTGCGCGCTTCTTTTCGCTCCGCGATATTGAATACGACTGCTGCGTTCCCGATTCAATTTCGCCCGTTCCACGAGCGGGGCTAATTAACGAGATCAGTTCTGGCCGCTTCCACCAGGGCCCTCTATTCCGACCGACGAGTGGCCGACCACTCGAGCTCGTAATGCCAGTCGGGCGCTTCTGCCAACCTCCGACGCCTGCATTCCGCTTACCTGTTCTGTTTCCACGTATTCCGGTTGTCGTACAAACATCGAATCCGTAAATAACCACCGTTTAGCACATTCACATAGAAAAGTTAGACTGAATAACGTAAACTAGACTAGAAAAAATCAACTACGCGCATAACTCGCAGGAAAAAGGATTGGTGGGAAGCCTGCGAATGAATTTTATTCAAATGAACACGAAAATGAAGTGACTGACCGTTTTCTTCGTCTGGGGCCTCAGAAATGTTTCTTTTCTTCCAAACTACACTCAATTTACTAGTAATGATTTTGTTCTTTACATTTTCTGTAGCTCATACGAAAGTACTGATGGAGCCAACTAACCGCGGTTTCCACTTAAGGGAACGAGAAACCATACTTTGTTCACAGAGGCCAACTTATTAGTATACAGCATCAGTGAGCACACCGAATTTGGCTGTAGACGTTAACAGCCAGTGCTGACGTATACTGTTCATTGAGTTGATCGCTCCCCTAGTACGAGTCCTTGGCAGCCGTAGTCAGTGTCCGGGACACGTATTGTCTGCTCAGGACAACGGATCCAGTACGAACTTTCCATCCTGCTTCTGGGGAAAACCACTCGTTCGTGCGATTACTCTACAAAGTCTTACTAGAGTCCAGATTTGATCAGCGTTGTCTCATCCCGCCAGTACCTCGTCTCCTACCTTCCAAACTTCGCAGAAGCTCTTCTGCGAACCTTGCAGAGCTAGCACTCCTGAAAGAAGAAAGAAAGAATATTGCGGAGACATGGCTTAGCCACAGCCTGGGGGATGTTTTCAGAATGAGATTTTCACTCTGCAGCGGAGTGTGCGCTGATATGAAACTTCCTGCCAGATTAAAACTGTGTGCCGGACCGAGACTCGAACTCGGGAGAGTGAAAATCTCACTCTGGAAACTGGAAACATCCCCCAGGCTGTGGCTAAGCCATGTCTCCGCAATATCCTTTCTTCCAGGAGTGCTAGTTCTGCAACGTTCGCAGAAGAGGTTCTGCGAAGTTTGGAAGATAGGAGACGAGGTACTCGCAGAATAGAAGCTGTAGCTCAGATGGTAGAGCACATGTCCGCGAAAGGCAAAAGTCCCGAGTTCGAGTCTCGGTCCGGCACACAGTTTTAATCTGCCAGGAAGTTTCATATCAGCGCACACTCCGCTGCAGAGTGAAAATCTCATTCTGGATGTCTCGTCCCATCTCGCACTCTTTAACGAATTTCCAAAGTATCATCCCAACCGCGAAATATAAGAACTTGAATAGTTATAAAGACACCATTGTTGCTATTGCAGCACATGTTCATCGTTTCTTTTCACCGTATTTACCACTTTGTACATTAGTGGTTTTATGAAAAAAACTCTTTTATGGAACTCTTCCGAGCGCAGATTGTCAACTTTCAATAATCTACTTTTCGTTACCACTTCCTCAGTACAGAAGAATTGCTCTTGCTCTTATATAGTAACAATATGAATTATTAGGCACTCGAAAATGTAGGATATGTGTCTAATCCTTCCACATATCTTTAAATTTATGTTCGTATAGACCTAGCTGTAAGAGAGGAGTAGATTGAAATCCAACAATTAAAAATTTCCGGGAGCTACACAGCAAGGAGAAGTGTACGCAACTGTCGGGTTGGTGAAAAAGTTCGTAGCGTCTTTCCATAAGTTTATTGTGGAGTAGCATCAGTACACACAGCCTTCCTGCAAGTCATTCGTGTATTGTGTCTGCAACACGCTTCAGTTGTTGACAAGAAATGTCAGCAGCGATGGCTGCACCTCGGGGAAGCAATTCGTAGCACATCACACTGTCGTTGTTCAGCCAGATGGGGAACATTACATTCTGTGGATGCACGCAGATCTTTCTATGGGGAGTGGCCGCTCTGTTTGAGCTCAACTATTTCTTCCTTTTCCTTATGTTAGCATAAAGACACCATTTCTCGTCACAAGTAACGATACAGGACAGGAATGGTCGGTGTTCTTCACGAGCCGATTGATGACGAGCAAGCAGAGATGGACGTATGGCTACCCAGATTTTCATGATTTTGCCTTAGACCATTCGGTACCCACACCGTCGATCTTTGAACCTTCTCCACTGCATGAAAATGTCACACGATGGTGGAACCATCACAGTTCGTGACATTTGCCAGTTCTCGAGTGCAGT